>NC_134468.1:72812424-72814924 GCF_964194025.1 Convolutriloba macropyga | reverse complement strand
ATTATAAAGGATTCACTTTTGAGGTCTTCCCAGTTTTGGGCTACAACTAAGTCAATAATTGGTTTCAATTCTTTGCTCGAGGACTCTGCTATGAACTCTTCGTTAAATACTTTGTTTAAATTTTCTCTGTACAGTGGGGTTGGGGTATCATTGTAACTGGGGAAAAAGTCTTCGTGTTTTGATTCGTCGATAACATCTAGGCCTTTGCCTTTATTTGAGGAATAGTCGGTTTGTGTACTTGAATCGATTAGTGCTTTGGTTGATGGGACGGAATGCTCAATCTGGAATTTTTTGTTTGAGGCGCGAAAGCGTTTTTTGATTGGTATTTGAAATGTTTCTTTTAATGGATTTTTTCGCGTTGTAATTGCGATAAGTTGACTGTTGTGTGAATTTAAATTTGAATTTGCAAAAGCTGTTGAATTAGAAGTAATATAGAGCGACTGATTTCTGTGTTGTTTAAGGCAAAAAGCATTCTTTCGTTCGCTGTGATTTTGGAGTGGATTAATGACGTCATTACATTTGACTTGTTTCTTGTCTGCTTTAGCTATACTTGCTCCAAATGGAGCGAGGTTGTTTTTGATTAGAGAGAATGTTAATTCGTTAATAGTATTGATGACAAAATTTTTGTCTTCTTCTGTTGGGGAGGGGGCCTTTCCTGATGGATTTCTGCTGAGATATTCGGCGAAGCCCATATTTTTTCCTGAAACGTGTTCGACCGCAAAGTGGAATAATAAGAGGCGTTCAACCCACCGTGTTAGCCGACTTTGATATGTTTTATTGCCCCTGTGTTCTTTTAGGGCGGACGGTAGTGCTTGATGGTCTGTTTGGAGGGTGAACTGTGAACCGTATAGGTAGTATTTGAAATGTTCTAGAGACCAAACTACTGCCAGAAGTTCTAGTTCGTTTGTACTATACCGTTGTTCTAAATTATTTAGGAATCTGCTAGCGTACGCTACTGGTCCCCAGTTGTTACCGTATTTTTGTTCTAGGCATGCCCCCAGTCTTTTTTTGATAGCGTCACATCTTACTCTTGTCTGTTTTTCAGTGTCGAAATGTTTGTTTTCGGTAATGTTTTGGATTTGTAACTTTATTTCGTTAAATGCTTCTGTGTGTTTTTCATTCCAGTCGAGTTTGTTTTGTGCTTTTGTATTGGCTTTTGATAACAACGGTCTGAGTGGTGCTGATTTTTCTGCCAGGTTTGGAATAAATTTTATTAAATGGTGGATGCATCCCATGAATGAGCGTAGTTGTTTAAGTGTTTTTGGTGGCTCTAAGGATATAATGGCATCACATTTGGATTTTGTTGGGGTTACTCCATTTGGAGTTACTTTGAAACCTAACCCAGTTGTTTCCTCTTTTGCGAATTTGCATTTTTGTAGGTTTATCGCTAGGTTTTCTTCATTTAGTTTTTTCATTATTTTGTCTAGTTCATTTTCGTGGTCTTGTAGACTTTCTTTCGTTATCACTAAGGTGTCGCCTAGATATGCAAATTTTGTATTTATGTTTTGGAGTGTTTTGTCTATTGTTTTTTTGAAATGTAGCTGGCATATCCGTTAGGGCGTAGAATCCGTTGATAAAGCGGTACGTGCCTGTTGCGCGTCCTCCTAGTATATTGAAATTGTAATGTTTTTGTATGTTTTCCTCCAGTGGGATTTGGCTGTATGCGTATTTGAGGTCTACTTTTGAGAACCAATATTGACCTGGTAAGTTTTTCCTTTCGGAGATGTAAAGGGCTACTGAGTCTATTAGGTGATCTATACCTTGCATTTGGCATTTGTTCTTTTGTAGCGCGTCACTGAGTTTTTTCGAATCGAGAGCTATCTTGACGCTTTTGTCTTTTTTGACTGTGATAACTACTGGGCTAATGAACAGGTCGTCCGGACATTTCTCTAATTTGATAATTTGTCCGTCATCTATTAGTTTGTTAAGCTCGTTTTTGACTTTTTTAAAAGGTGTAGGGGTACCCTGCGGCCTTTGTGTTGTGACGGGGTATAGTTTTCTTTGAATATTGATTGGGCTGTCTGGTGTTTTGATTGACCTAATCTTGTATAAAGGTGAGGGTATTTTTGAAGTATCCACTTATTGACGTTTTTCTCCGTTTGAACGTTCAAGACTTGTAGAGTTTGCTTACCCTTTGGTTTGTTTCCGTTTAGTGTTATCCCTATTTTTGCCAATAGATCTCGACCCATGATGTTGTTTGTCTTGTTGTCAACGATCAGTACTTTACATTGTTCTGCCACCCATGAGCCTGACCTTATGTCCAATTGAAGTACGCCTCTGATCTGGATGTTGTTGTTATTGAAGCATCTGTACTTTGTGTTTTCTTTGTACGGATGGATCGCCGCGTTGGGGATTTTTTTCGTCAGTTCCAGTGCTTTGTCGATGTTTATGAAGGATCTTGGTGACCCGGTGTCAGCGAGCCATTGGAGTTTTTCTTGGTCTGTTACCGTTTCTACCCAGAATTCTCCATTGGAGTTTTTATTTACGGTGCCATTGGGTT
>NC_134468.1:72787424-72807424 GCF_964194025.1 Convolutriloba macropyga | reverse complement strand
TTAAAAAAATTTCTGGTTCCCTGAATTGAAAATTCGAAATCTAACAACTCAAATTTTCCCAAAACGCTTCTGTCGAAGACACTGATTTTCTGAGTTAGTATTCCTGTCTTTAAAATTCGCAGAAATAACATTTTACAAAAAAATACTCGGACATTTTTCGGACTTCTGTTACCAAACCGGCTTTACTGAAATTATTGCAGTGTAGAACAGAGTGTAAAATTCACCAATTTCTAATACCAGACTCATTTTACCATTGACACCGCTTCTCAGATGCCAAATTGAAGTCCAGGAATACAAAAAGCATAGTTTCTGAAACTATGCGACAATTTATGAACTACAGTTCACTAAACAGAAAACTAGACCTAGAATGGACTGTGAATAGATTGGGAAAACCATATTAAAAAAATTCAAAAAAAAATCGTACAAAAAGTCGAAATTCCTCATGTGAACTAAAAACCACTAGCGAGACAGCAAACTTTTTTTTCAAACACCATTTTATCAATATACTTTAAATGTAGAGCAAAAAATTTCATATCCCGGTACTGCTTTTAAATTCTTTTCCTGTTTCGACATGACCAAAACCAGTACTTCAGTATGACTTCAAAAATCATTGCAATATATGAAGAGACCTTAAAAAGCCGGAAGGCTTCCTGAATTGGTTCTTAGTAAAATTATTTTGGCCTACCCAACGACTAACTAAATTTAGAAAATTTTTTAGATCAATTTGCCATTCAATTTGAGGCAACAAAATAGGAAACAGATGAGAAGCAAAAAGCAAATTTATATAACAATTTTTGGATCTATTCTGTTTCGGCCCCCCAGCTTAGTGAGCATAAATTTTTATGACCCCCAGCCGCACGTGCTATTTCTTAAATAGTAACGTGCTATATAACAACATAAAATTTGTAACTGGGGGTCATAAAAACACTGGGGGGGGGGAACAGAATAGATCCCATTTTTTAAAAATTTTTTTGACAAATTGCCTCTACAAATCATTTTTTACATAGAATAAACAGAATTTAGGCAAAAACAGGCTTCGAACAGAAAATTTGTACTCGGGTGAAGGGAACAGATCAGTCCGATGTCTAGGTTTTCAATATTTCAAACATTTGAAGAATCGTCGGTTTTTGTCGGTATAACTTTGTGATTTGTCAAAACTAATCAAAGCAGCTTATTTTTTCGTCGGTTTAAGTAGTTTTCATCAATTTTGAACGTTAGAAGCGTCAATTTCTGTCGTTTTCAAAACATAGTAATGTCATAATATGTCTTCAGAGGTCAGATCTGTCCCGGACCTCAGTTTCTGAAATATTTGAGCTCATTGCAAAATTTTACCTAAACTGAGCATTTAATTCTCGAGAAGAACGCTTTTAAACAGTCAGTGATGTAAAAGTGTGATGACCAAAAAAGGCTACTTACATTCCACACCCTGTGTGCAAACCCGACTCGTGCAAACCCCCTGAGGAGTACACACCCGGGGGCAACTTCGACGCCATGACCACAACAAGGAAAGACTACACTGCCAAGTGTATCGAGAGGACACCAAATTGTAAGCCAGATGACACTCGTATCCAGTCTGACATTCCGCTGTGTGCCACGACCGAGACCAGAGAAAATTACAGACCACATAATGGACGCAGACCTGATCTTATTGTACCAGGTATCCAACCGTTTTTAAAATATCAAAAAAATCAGAGTGGCGGTTGCTTCTGTTTACCAGGGTTAAGATGTCCACGCTAAGAATCCATTGATCGAAATGGGACCCTCTATATATTTCTTGAAATACCTTTGCCTTTTTTTGTTTTTCTCATGTTAGAAACCGACCAGACTGACTTCAAATCAAACGTCAAATACTGACAAATCAAAATTCCGTGCAATTGGACTCCGAGGAATATACATAAAAATTTTCAGCACAAAGCATATGGTTTTTTGCCTTCAAGAC
This sequence comes from Convolutriloba macropyga, assembly GCF_964194025.1. NCBI lineage: Eukaryota > Metazoa > Xenacoelomorpha > Acoela > Convolutidae > Convolutriloba > Convolutriloba macropyga. The sequence goes on along the minus strand of NC_134468.1, from coordinate 72,805,485 downwards.
GGTTTGCAACAAATTGCTCACGAAAATTTTGAGTTCTGCCTGTATTCAGTGTTAACGTGTAGTCTTTTTACTTAGTCTCTATTTCGATTTTGTATAATGACATGCACATTTGGTTTCCTCCTAAGCAGCAGCGATTTAGACCATTTACCCTTTTTAAGTTGAAAGTATACGGTTGTTATGTCTAACTCTTTTAGAATATTTTTTTTCAAGAAAATAGTTGTAAAATGAGACCTGCTAATTTCAATCTTATTTTTTGCAACGTTTTAGCCATATCTCAACTAAGAGAGAAGTTGCATTCTTTTAAGTGAACTATACAGTAGTTTTTATTGCTGTTTCTTTTATTTGCATAATGGGTTTTTGATACAATTTTGAAAAAAAATTACACTTAATTTTTGACATTTCCCAACTTGTCGGCAAAAAGAGAGGTCTCAGCAAAGAGAGAGGTTAACTAGTGTTCTGTTAAGTGAGGGGTAATGTAATTTTCATTGCTGTTTTAACAATTTAAATGATGGGTTTTTGATACAACTGATGGGTTTTTGGGTTTTTGATGGGTTTTTGAGTTTTCACAAATTTTTACTTGTTTTTTTTTTTGAAATTTCCCACATTTTGTGAATGTTTTTTGCTGTCTTATCCAACCATCACATTAATGGCAGATTAATAACATTTCGATTACCACGTTAAGCGCGCTAAAACAAAGTGCGATTGAATTTACTCATTTTTTTAATTGAATTTTTTTTGATTTTATAGACTTTGACACCGTTTCCTCGCAAAACTGAACTGACTCGGTTCTTTTGCTGACTTTGTTCTGAACTGACTTGCTCTTTTTTGTAAAATGACCTTCTGAAAAATGACAAGGTCTTATGATTTTTTATGGAGATGTAAACGAAGCTAATGAGTGATTCCAGTTGATAGCTAATTGCTTTGAAAACCACACTGATTTCAAATCAAACGGCAATTACTGACAAATCAAACTTACGTGCATAATGCTACGTGCGACTTTTTATTTGATATTTTTCATGAGGTTGAAGGTTTTCAAGTCATTTGAATTTATCTGGTTTTGGTCATAAAAAAGTTTTCTAGTTATATCACTTTCTCTGTTGCCTGATATATCATCAACCAAGGCTTGATGACCCTCATCTACGGTTGAGCTTTTTGAACTCAGAGGGTGACTAATATTCAGTTTCACCCAGGCTGAGTCCCAGATTGGAAGGCAATATGTCCAGACCAAAATGAACGCACAAGGAGTGTTGTGCGTTCAAAATTACAAGATCTGAAAACACGATTGAATGCACGATAGTGTGGACATAGGCAACTTTGAACGCACTATAGTCTGGGCATAGGTAACTTTGAACGCACAAAATTCTGGATATACTGACACTGGAGAGCAAACAAGTGTATTGAAAAGAAAAAAGAATGACAAAAACAGATGAGCTCATGTTTGACTAAGCACTCCTACTAGAGTGCTCACTCAAGCAAAAGCTTTCTACGAAGAAAACATCAACGGACTTGAGATCAAAAGTTTTAAAACCTCAAACGCAGGAAAAGTTGCATCCAATGTTTAGCTTTGCCTTTGTTATTACTACGCCCAAATTTATAGACCAATGCTAAGGTTGCAAAACAAAATCAAGCATTAATTACTGGATGACTGGCACCCCCTTCAACAAAAATTTTCATGGAGCACTTTTTTTAAATTTATATTGTACCAACTGTTGGGGCAATTCATCACAACCGTCACCCGAGGATCCTTCTACTTGAAATTAATACTTTAAAAAGTGTGTTGTACAGCTTATATGAAAAAAGTCGATAGGTCTGGACATACGCACTTTTGAACGCACGCAAACCGCACAAAATTTTTTGATCGCACTGAAGTCTGGACAGATATATTTTCAAATGCACGATTGTCTGGACATGACATGAACGCAAAAATTTTCAAATTTTGAGCGCACGGATCTTGCTTTGGAAGGCAATAAACTCTGGTCATGTGTAATTTTGAACGCACGAAAGCCTGCACATAGGGTGTTTTGAACACACCAAGAACGCATAAATAATTTTGAACGCACAAAAGTCTGGACGTAGGGACAGTCCATCTGTGGCGGTCTGGACATAGACGTGCTTTGTCTGGTACTGTCTGTACATACGGACTTTTCTGCCTGGGGCCTCAACCTGGGTAGAGTGCTCACTCAAGCAAAAGCTTTCTACGAAGAAAACGTCAACTCACTTGAATTCAAAAGTTGCAAAACGTCGAACGAAGGAAAAGTTGCATCCAACACTTTGCTCTGTTTCGGGCAATTTCAGGCTTGGTATTAGAGAACATGGCTGATGTTGAAAAACAAAATCAGGCTTTAATTATTGGGTGACTGACACACACTTCAACCAAAATTTTCATCGAGCATCTTTTATTAATTTAAGATGTACCAACTGCTGGGGGCAATTCATCACAAGCATCACCCTAAGATATCTCTGCTTGAAATGAATACTTTATAAAAACGTTGTGTACATCTTATATGAACAAAACTGGCGATAGGTCTGGAAATAAACGCACGAAAATCTGGACATACGCACTATTGAACGCACAAAAAACGCTCAAAAATTTTTGACCGCACGAAAGTCTGGTCATAGTTGTTTTGAACGCAAGATAGTCTGGGCATGAACGCACAAATGTTCAAAATTTGAGCGCACAATTTTTGGCTTGGAACGCACAAAAGTCTGGTCATATATAAATTTGAACGCACGAAAGTTGTTTTGACTAAATTTGACGAAGGACGCACACATTTTCCTGAAGGCACGAATGTCTGGACATAGATACGTTCCTTCTGAACATATGGACTTTCGGTCTGGGAACTCAACGTGGGTAGGTCTTGACTCATAAAAAGACCATTTTCACCCATTTTCACCATTCATAAAAAGACCAAAATGCTCCAATCAATTGTTCCATGAGTAAAAATTCTAAATATTCCAAAACACTTAAGCTCGACCTTAGAGGTCATCTTGACTTTAACTTCAACCAATTTTTTGCTGCTTTGTAACGATAGTCAATACTGATCTTCCCATAAATATTTGAGGACTGTTTAAACTGGATTCCAAAGCATAGCTTGATTTACATTGCCAGGTGATAATCTGTGCAACAGAGGGGACATAGAAAGCATGACGACACACCGCAAAGACTACAAAGCAATGCCCAGCTGCAAAACGGAGAGCTGCAAGCCAGTTGAGAGTGCAAACCTATCCGGTGTGCCATTTGATGACAACACGGAGTTCAAGAGCAACTACAGGAACTGGTGCCAGAAACCGAGAGAGTCATGTGCACCAGTGGCTGAGTACAAACCGAGCGAGACTCCTTTCGATAGCAACACAGGTATAACTAAAAAATGCGAGTGAACTCCCAGATTGAGGTCCCAAACCAAAATGACCTTCGAGCAGACCGCCCCAGTCCAAAATGTACTCTGTGCAAGTATACCCAGATCACTGTCCCAATCATAGAATTTTGGTTTGAGCATACCTCCGATACACTAGTAGGGATCCGCTCGGAGGTCATTTCTGTCTGGGTTTTGTTATCTCAACTTGGGTTATGCTCCCTTTGTAGGTCATTTTTACCAAACCGACTAATATTTCAAAAATCAAATTCAGATATTTGGTCGCCCGAATAATAACGGGGAAAAGAGTGTGAAGAGTGTAAAAATAATATTTTTACACCGTTAGTGCCCACCTTATTAAGGGTGGAATTACCTGTTGAAATGTAATTTTAGTGGTGTAATTTTAAGATTTAACGGTGGAAGAAGAGTGGAATAACTTATTTTTACACTCTTTGGATTACACTGTTAAAACTTATTTTTACACTCTTTATTACACCGTTAAAACTTATTTTGTGGCGTTTTGTGGCCCTTAAGTTTGTATAGTTCGGCAAGTTATGAGACAAATTCTAAACCTGCTGCATTGGAACTAATATTTTACTCAAAACAAGGCGGCTCGTTAATGTGCGTTCGCACATGATGTTCCGACCCGAGCTCATCTACATTTTTGACTAAAATGTCAACCAAATCAAGAGATAACAAAAATAGATGTTTGAGTTTAAAACAATCGTTACACATTCTATCTACTAATTGAATTACTAATGCCATGCTTCATTACAGCACCAACGTGACCTGACATTGAAGAGACTAGAAAAAAAATAGCACCAACAAAATTTTGGCGGCAAAAAATGAATATCTAAATTTAAAAGCACCTGGTAACAACGTCAAAATGCAGTCAGATAAAACCTTAACTACACAAGTTTACCTTTTACTAACTATACAGCAGATGAAAAGTTTTCTTAACGAGACTAGGTAACAAGCCGACAAAAAGAACGAACAGTGAGGCGAAACTTAAAAATTAATCAACATTTTTTGCACCAAGAAAATTCAAAAATCTTAAAAAACATTGGTTTTTAATAAAAAAATCCTTGATAAATTACTAAAAAGTCATTACAAAACCAAAAGCACCCGTCTGTGGTCAGACTATGCCATAGAAACAAACTAAAGAGAAACTCAAAAAATTACAAACGATTTGCGAAAACACAAACCTTTGCTACCATTAAAATCAATAGCTATCATCTGAATATGTATTTTTAATTCAGTTGTTATTTCTGCTATTTCAGTTGAAGGATTTATACTGAAAGATTAAATAAGTTTACTTGGGCCACATTTAAAAACCATTGGGATCTGTTATTACGCGATTGTTCTGAAGGAAGAGAAAAAGAAACGCAAAAAATGGCCATTCAATAAACGTTCAGAAAAACGAAACAACAGTGGCACATAATATCAATATATATGTTATTTCTTGAAATACACGAAATTCGATGGGACATCTGATTGATGAATAGAAGTTAAATTTGACGAAAGGAACCTATTCGCTATATACTGAATGTTTCGAGCAACATCATTCATTCAGTCCTCAATTACAAGCCTATGAGATCTGTGAGCAATTTACGGCTACCTAAAGAACAAAAACAGCGAATTCAGGAAAAAAAATTGAGCGACAAAAGGGTCGAAGGCATTAAAAAAATGAACTTTTCACTAAACACTCTTCAATTTTAAATTAATTTTTCAGGAGCAATGGGAAAACCTTTTTTATCAATATAATTTCAAAAAATCAACAAATATAAACAAATACATTAGACGCACGAAAATTGCGGGAAAACACGTATTATCAACGCCATTAAATTCATTAGCCTTCAACGGAAGCCAGTATATACAATAAATGATGCCTCGAGGGGACAATAAGTTTTTTTGCCAATCGTATTTCATCAATAAGACCTTACAACAAGTTAATGACTATGAAAACAACAACAGAGAGAGGCAAAAACCACAAATTCAGTAGAAAAGTGCCTGAAGAAAATGTCGAAGCAACTCAAATCATAAGCTCTTCCCTGAAAACTTTATTTATGATCCGTTGAACTTCTTCCCTAAACCAATAGGGACTCTCAGCAATAAGATGATGTGATAAGATTTCAAAAGGATCGAAAAACAAAATAAAGTACCCAAAAAAAATATGAATTCTCGTGGCATTGATGTTTTAAAACTAATAGGTAGAAGATAAAACCGCTAACCAGATTAATTTTGGCTATAGTAGAACGGAAATGGATTCTGTTAGAACCAACAATGACCAAGAGTATTGACGAAAAAAAATTAGGAATGGTTGAATTTCAAAAAAGTTTCGAAAAATTATTTTTAAACCCTTAACAGCCAGTAAACTCAATCTTTCATCGGAGCTCAATGACGATGCTCAGATATAACCCATAGGGAGGAAAATGATGTCTGTCATGCATAGATAGTTAAAAAGACATCACAATAAGTCTTATGACAGAAAACAATAACAAAAACAGCAAAAACTAAAATTCAGTAGAAAAATGCGAGAAGAAAGTGTCGAAGACAATTAAACCATTAGCTATTCTCTGAAAACTTTCTCTGTGATCCACTGAACGTCCTCTCTAAGCCAATTGGATTACAATAATCTTTGGATAATGTGATAAAGAGTTCAAAAGTGACCAATAATTCAAAAAATCCAAAAAAAAAATTTAAAAAAATTGAAATCTTTGTCATTGAAGTCATATAACCAATAGCTAGAAGATAAAACAGCTAAACAGAATATTTTTAGTCGCAGTAAAAAGCAAGTGGGTCCAGTCAATACTGAAACTCACTAACAGTTCAAGAAAAATTTAGGAATTGTTATTGTTCAAATAAAATTTTCGAAAAATGATTTTTATTTTAACAGACATTAAATTCAATAGCTTTCAACGGAAGTCAATAAAAACGCTCAAAGATGCCCCGGTGGCAGTACATTTATGTTTGTCATGCATAGGTATTCATTATGAGATCACAGTAAGTATAATGACTATTAAAACAACAAAAAAAAACAGGAGAAAACCAAAAAATCAGTAGAAAAGTGCAAGAAGAACGTGTCGAAGCCATTTAAACCATAAATTTTTGTTTAAAATTTTTATTGGTCATCCACAGAACATCGTTTTTAAGCTAATGGGAACTGTCAATATTTGGATAATGTGATAAGATTTCAAAAGTAACCAATAATACGTAAAAATCCAAAAAAAAATTTTAAAAAATTGAAATTTTTTGTCATTGAAGTCATATAACCAATAGATAGAAGATAAAACCGCTAACCAGTTTAATTTTGGTTGCAGTAGGAAGGAAGAGGGTGCTCTCACCCCTGGACTGACTTACAATTCACTATAATAAGATTATGATTCTTTAATATTCAAAAAAAAAATTCGAAAAATTATTTTTTAAGTCTTAACAGCCATTAGCCGCCCCCTCAAGGAAATAGACATGTTCACTTAATGCTCATTATGGAACATATTGCACTGTTAGTCAATGAATCCCTACCATAGGACTCCAAAAAAAATAGTAAAACTTCAAAAAGAAATTCAAAATTTCATTCAAAATTACGAAAACTCAGAATCGAAGCCAAAAAAAAACATGAGCAATTCCTTGAAAACGACGTTTTTTGTTCATTGCGCTTCATTCGACTATAAAGGAGTTTTGTCATTAATAGAACGTCGATATAAAATGTGACTTGTCTCTAGGTGACTTAAAAAAGCAAAAAAGAGAAAAGTTTTATTAAAAAAAGGGCTCTCAATTAGAGTTCGATTTTTTTTTGATAGTGAACTTCCCTATGAGACCAGAACTAGTCTTTCTATCGCCTTGCATTCAACTTTTACGAACTCAAAATTTATTCTTTTTATAGAAATTTGAATTAATGTTTTCGTAAAAAAGATCTTAGTTTGAAGAAAATTGTACTAAAAGTGAACAATCATGCTAAAGATCCCATTGTTCACACAAAACTTCAATCCTCGATAACTCCTCGAAAAAAACGAAATTCAAAAAAATCTTTTTACTTTTGAATTCTACGCTGGACCAGCTTTTTAATGATACCACTCACATTTCTCTACGACGAATATATCGATCGGCCAAAATTCACTGAACAAAAAAAAAAAACCCATTTGAGTATATAGTTCCTTCCCCCACAAGTGGGGTCGGAACAATAATTTCAACGTAGAATGATGATAGACTCCATGACACAAAAACAAAGTCTCTGACATTATTGCTCTGCTTAAGAGCTAACTATTAAACAGAGCAATAATGTCAGAGACATTTTTGTGTCATGGAATCAAGATCAATTCCCGCACTTACTCCGCGACGCAATTATGTTGTACTTAATTCCCCCACTTCATCGCGACGCAATTACTCCGCGACTCCACTGAATCAGTGTATGTTGTTTCTTCTTCCAATTATAATGTTCATGTCACTCTTTGGAATTTACAGTTTGTGACTGATATTACTCAATCGAGCATGATGTCTTAACGTGAACAAAAAAGAATGTAGTTCAACTGGACATAAGTGCTCACCGACTGCTTTCCAAGGTAGCCTCGGTAATTACCAAATGCAATTTATCTTTACAGCAGCAATTAAATTAAATGCTTGATCTGAGCATACTTGCTCCCTGCTAATATATATTTACTTTAACTTTTGAACGCACGATATCTTTTATCGGTTTTAATTTGTATCAAACAACCTGATCAGTAAGCACTACCGACAAATACCTCTCCCTTAGCTAATCAAACCAACAAAGACCGATCTATAAAAGTTGTATCGAAACCGCCACCCTCCGCCCACTCGCACTTCCCCTCCCTTAAACTAAAAGGAAAGAACGAATGCTTTCCAGCCGTATGTTACAACGAAACCTTTCTCATGGGTACCTAATGAACGTTTTGAAACTGTCGCTGCCTTCTGTGAACAAATGTGAGCATATGCCTTCCACATGGACTGAGATGAGAGGGCTAGTCCATGTGTGAAAATGGCTGCAATCATCTCGGCACAAAACCTACTGCCCATTGCTAAGCTAGCCTTCAACTTATTATTAATAAGCCGGACGTTCGCACTGTGAAAAGTGTTCGAAGTTTTTGACCGGCTGCCAGGTTCTCACAGAACCACACCCGAATTCTGAACTCGATTCAAATGGCAACTCCTGGTTTAGAACTATATCTGTAGACTAATTCACGTGCGCGGTCATTTTAATCATGACATGTGAGTTAGTTGAAATTTTCATCTTGTTATGTATGTTCGATTAATGATGTCTGTGCAGACAGAACCCATTAGTTCAATACTCATGCTCATTGGAATTACAGTCGGTATTTGTAATGCGGATGATCTGCGAAGACTGTTTTACTATTTTTATCTTGGTTCAGCTCTGTTTTGAACGCCAAGTTAATGTACCACTGCTGTGCTACTCTGCAACGAATGTAGGGGTTGCTCTGTTTCTTTTACAGCCATGATCCGACTGGAGAAATTCATTTTAAATAGACAGCTTCATAAGTGTCTTTAATATACAATTCTCCGGGTTGATTTTAAATAATCATGACACTCTTGATTTTTTGCAGCAATTGTCAAGTTTTTCTTATCTTCCATTAAAACAAAGAGCTAGCCGATAAAAAAACTTTTAGCAGCTCTCAACGGCCCGTTGGTTTTTAACCCCTTTCTCACTGCCCTTAAAGTCCTGGTCCTTAGTCTCCGCATGGCGAGGTGACCAAATGAAGATTTTAAGGCAACCGCCAAATGAAAACTACCCTATCAGACGTAATATACGAGGTCTTGATTCGTTTTGCGAAAATTCTCATTTCGACTGGTGTGTCGAATCATAAACCCACTCTTTCAAATTGTGAGCCCACAATGTCAAGTGTTTAGTCAACAAAGAAGCGTTATTTCGATTCATGGTCGAATGATTCACGCCTCATAGCCTCGCTGCATCAAAAATTAAATTGGCTAATTCGTACCGAGATAACTTTGCAGAACGACAATTTTTTCACCGTTTCATGCATCAAATTGATGACTTCATTGAGACTGTTCGCTATCATAAACTAGTGGCCAGCGAAGGCAACACTGCAGAAATTCGAGCTTGCGCGCATCTGTACTTTGGCAAGATTTATCACATTTTCCCCAGTGAATTTTTTAGTGGATGTTGCAGAAAATTTGACATTATAGGCGGCATTGGACAAATGAATTTCAACTTCCATAAAAAATTTTTTCTTATCGTAGTCGAGCATGCCCCATTTTTCCACAGTTTCGTACGTCAAATAAAGGCTGACTGTATTTTGATGCGCACAAATTCGAATCACGACAGTTTCATCTCTCAGCATCTGATCATGGCCATTTTTGTTCCCACGGTTCACAATTCTACCATCTTACTTGTCTTTGTTGGATAATATTTTCAAAAATTCTCGTCACTGCCGTTTTCTGGTCATGATCGTGACTTCTTGTATGGTCCCACAGCACTGAAAAAGGAACTCGTTTTGTCGAATTATTTCGCAATCGTTCGTATTAACTCAAAGTATGGTCATTTTTTGTACGGGTTGCATTTTGTGGCAAAGTTACTTGGCTCTCGTGGCATCCGATTCCTTCCAACTTCGATACAATTTTTTTCACGACAGAAAGTACTTTAGAGAGAGAAATTGTTGAAATTTACAGCAAAACTTGTTCAAACCAGACCAATAAGAGAATTCCAAAATTTGAGTTAAAAAACAGTTTTAATAGTATAATAGTGCTCATTGGAAACAAATTTTACTTCATTTTGTCCTTTGAGTTTCAAATTTAATTTAATAATGCCCGAGCCGAAGTGCCAACTGAATAGCCCTGAATATTGTATAATGTAATATAACAAGGAGGCTCGCTAATGTGCGTTCGCACATGATGTTCGACCCGAGCTCATCTACATTTTTGCCTGAATTGTCAACCAAATGAAGAGATAACAAAAATAGATGTTTGAGTTTAAAAACATCGTTACAAAACCTAAATACTAATTGAATTACATAATGCCAGACCTCATTACAGGTCTAATTAAAAAAACTAAGAGAAAAGAAAACAAAACGGCAAAATAAGCAAAAAAAAGAGTTTTACGATAACTAAATACCTGAATTCAAAAGCACCTAGTAACAACGTCAAAATTTAATCGGATAAAACCTTAACTAGACAAAATTAATTTTTTTCCAAACAAAACAACCAAATTCAAAAATCAATCAACATTTTGTAAACCAAATAATTTCTGAAGTGTTAAAAAACATTGGCTTTTAAAAATAAAATTCTTGATAAATTTACTGAATTTCTTTTCTGAAACCAATACGGCCGGTCTTTGGTTAGACAAAGCCATAGGGACAGACTAAAGACGCACAAACTCAAAAAAAAAAACAAACAATTTGCGAAAACACAAATTTTTGCAGCCACTAAAATCATCAGGTGATATCCGAACATTATATGTTTTTCTTTCTATTTTAATTTATACTAATTCAGCTAAAGCTAGACTGAATGATCAATTAAGTCCGTTTGGGCCAAATTTGAAAGTCATTTGGATTTGTTAATAATCGAATGTGCTATAAGAGGAGAAATGGAAACACAGACACAGCACTCACAAAAGTTTATGAACACTCATATTGTCCCAACAACAAAATATCAATTACAACAAAATATCAACAAAATTCCTTGTATTTCAAACTAAATTTTTGAAATACGAGGAATTGGATTGGACTTCTCAATAATGAGAATAATTTACAAGTTGACGAAAAGAACTGACTAAAGTTTAAAAAATCTCTGAAAATGTCTATCATTACCTTAAGACTATTCGCTTCCAAGTGACTGCTTCGGGTAAAATTGCTCACTAATCTTTCATTACAAGGCTATGTGACCGGTCAGCAATTTACGGCTACCTAAAGTATTAAAAAAAGAGGCAAAAACTCTTAATTCGAAAAAAAATTGAGCGAGAAAAGTGTCGAAGGCATTAAAAAATGAACCTTTCAGTAAAAAATTCTTTATTCGCAACTAATATTTTAACAGCGAGGAGATTTTTCTTTCATTAACAAAATGACTTCAAGAAATCAACGATTATGAATAAATACAATAAACCACGAAATTTTTTATGAAACAAATAGTATCAACGCCATTAAACTCAATAGCTTTCAACTGAAGTTAATGAATCCGCTAAGTTATGCCTCAATGAGACAACAAGGATTTCTGTCATTCATAGGTTATCATTAATTCTCTACTCTAAGTAGTTTTCTATGAGAACAACAACAAATAAAGGCAAAAAGCAAAAATTGAGAAGAAAAGTGCAAGAATGAAGTGTCGGAGCCAATAAAACCACAACTTTTTATCAGAAAACGTAACTACGATCCCTTAGATGTCTTCTCCAAACCAATGGGAGCTATCATTATTAGGATAATATGAAAAGATTTCAACAGGAACCAATAATACAAAAAGATCCAAAAAGTTTATTTTTTTTAATCTTGTGGCACCGGATTCATAAAACCAATAGTTAGAAGCTGAAAACCCTAACGACAGTAACTTTGGTTAGAGTAGAATGAAAGTTGGTCTTGTCATTGCTAAGACTGAATCAGAGTTGAAAACAATAAATTTAAGATCGGTTAATTTTCAAAAGTATTTCAAAAAATTATTTTCAAAGACTTAACAGCCATTTAATTTAACAGCTCTCAACAGAAGTTAATAAATACGCCCAGTTATGCCGCAATGGGAAAATAATGATGTGCTTTATGCATAGGTAAACAATAAGACATCACAATAAGACTTTTGACAATGAAAACAACATCAAATACAGGCAAAAGACACAAGAATTATGCAGAAAAGTGCGAGAAGGAAGGGTCGAAGCCATTTAAACCGTAACCTTTTATCTGAAAAATTTATCTTCAATCCAATCAACGTTTTCCTTAAGCCAACTGGAGCAACCAATATTAGTATAATGTGATAAGATTTCAACAAGGAACCAAAAATACAAAACATATCCAAAAAAAAATTTTTAATTTTTTTTTGAAATCTTGTGACATCGATAGTAAAAAAACCAGTAGTAAGAAGACAAAACCGCTACACTGATTAGATTTGGTTGCAACAGAAAAGACCTGGGTCTTGTCTTCACTGACACGGACTTACAGTTCACAAAATTAAGCTTAAGGTCGGTAATTGTTTAAAAAAAATTTTTAAAAAATTGTTTTTGAAGTCTTAACAGCCATTAGCTGTCAAATCAAAGCATTAGATAAGATCACCTAATGCTCATTGCAAAACTCATTGCATTTTAAGTCAACACGAGTGTATCATATGAATTCAAAAAATTAGTAAAACCTCAAAAAGAACATCAAACTTTTATTAATAATTACAAAAACTCCGAGCCAAAGCCAAAAAAAAACATGAGAAATTCCTTGAAAACGAATCTTCTGTTCTTTGGGCTTCATTTGACTGTAAATGAGATTTTTCATTAACGGAATCTCGATATGAAAGTGACTAGTCTCTAGGTGACCTAAAAAGAAACAAAAAAGATAAAGTTTTCTAAGAAAAACAGCTCTCAAATATAATTGGAATTTTTTGATATTAAATTTCCCTATGACAACCAGAAATAGTCTTTTTATTGCCTTTTGTCTATTAGGAACACAAAATGAATTCATTTTGGGGCTGGAAATGTAATTTTGAATTTATATTTTTATTAAAAATTGATAATTTGTAGAAAATTTACACTAAAAGTGAACAAAATCATGCCAAATATGCGGTGTTCACACAAAACTTCAATCCTCTATAACTTCTCAAAAAATACGAAATTGAAAAAAATCTTTTAACTATCGAATTCTGCGCTGGGCGGGCTTTTTAATGATATCACTCACATTTCTCTACGATGAATATATCGATCGGGCAAAATTGTATTAACAAAAAAAACCATTTGAGTATATACTTCTTCCCCCACAAGTGGGATCGGAACAATAAGAACGCTGCGTTTTAAATAACAAAATATCACTGCATACCACTGGTGAAATTTTATCGATAAAAGCAAACTGAAATTATGTAAAAATTTGCTGTAAATGCATTTGATCTTATCTAGAGTACAGTCGTTATTTTTTCTAATGATAGGTGGCGCAGTGCCTGAAGACTCTACTTAGGGTAATTTGATGTCGAAAAAATTTCACCATTCAACAGTATTTTTGCTGTTATTCATCAGCCTGGGTATTACGTTTATGAAACCGACTTTCTTGATAACATTGATAATCATCATCAGCACGTGCTTCTTGGGGGTGAAAATAATATGCAGCCACTAAACTGAGGGGGGGGGGGGGGGGGGGCAACGGAATTATTCCAAATTGTATTTCATGTTTGTAGCATACAACACAAACTACAAAGCACACGAGTTATGCAAAGTGAAGTCGTGCAAACCAGAAGAGTGTCGGACTGAAGTGTGTGATTTCAAAAGTGAAACAGAGTACAAGACATCTTATAACTACAAGAAGGCCGCTTGTTGTCCAGTGCTGAACCTTGCTGGCCTGGGATACGAGTTTGTTCAGCAGACATGCGATGGTCATCAAGTGTTTACCAAGTTCTGTGAGGATCCGATGTGCCCATCGCAGAAGCAGCACAATGAGGACTTCAAAAAGAAACCTCTCTAAGAGGATATCCTGCAATTCTCCCTTTCGGTTTAACCCCCTATATCATATAAGCCCAATTAAATCACCTCTCTGTCTATTTCTCCAGGATTTTAATAGTGAACAATATTGGTACAATTAACATTAAAAAAAAACATGCGCAGGGTTTGGGTAAGAAGTTTTAGGATCATTGCCCAGAAATATGAGATTTGTAGGGTTCGGTGAAAGATTTTTTGCGTGAAAAGATGGCGCTGTGAAATGGTGTAGGTAAGAAAATAATATTGAGTTTCAAATGGGAGAGGGATAAATGAATTGGGGTGAAAAAGAGTAGAGCCCTCTAAGAAAGACAATGAATAATTCTAGGGATTCAACTGATCAATATCAAATTTGACTCTTTTAGGCCCATTCTACCGTCCACTTTCAACATGTTCTCCGAATTTTCTAAGATTCTTTTGCATTGAAATAATTCAAAGTTTGTCAGCGTTAACCTCCACTAGTTCTGTTGATTATCTTCCGATTTCTGTTTTTTTTTTTAAATTTTGTTCAGGACAATGTATGATCAAGCTCAAAATCTTTTTAATTGATTTTAATCGAAAGAGCCAGATGGTAAATGTCAAGTGATCATCCTCTAAATCCTCGTGTTCATCTTACAATACCAAACAAAAGAGTCAAATTTATTTTTAAACTCAAACAATACGAGTGATATTATTCAAATTTGGAACTTTTTGTGAATGAAAATAAAAATGTCTATATACGTTTAGTTATCATATTTAGATATATATAAGTCGATATTAAAATAAAAAAATGAGTTGTCGCGTTTAATTTAATTTTTTCATAAACAGGTGCTTCAACTCACAGAATAAATGGTTTTGCACATTTCTGTTTGAATTTAAATATTATAAAATGTTTTTAATTCAATTTGAACTTAAAATTCTCTAAATGTTAAACACAATCAGGAAACTAAAAACTTATTTTCAGAACTATCTTTAGTTCTAGTTTTTTGCCTATTTACTGGGATATACACATTTGGTCTGCGCTTCACTAAAAAGTATCTCAAAAACTACCACAAAATATTTCGTGCAAAGTTTCTTCGCACACTTTCTAATCATTCGCACACTTTCTAATCACAGTAAAAACACTTTATGCCGAGAAGCGATAATTTTAAAAACTCTAAACGGCAGTAAAGTTCTAAACTGCCTCAATGAAAATTGGTTGACGTAAGATGCTAAGTAAGGCTAGACTTAGACGCCATTATTTCGTCCTAATAATTAACATTGTAGATAGAAATTTTTGCCTGTCTCCGTTGGATTGGAGACCATAAAAGAGTCTAAAGTATGCCATATACTCTCGAATATTTTAACTTACCAAGCACAAAAGTCATTTCATTTGTACCGACTTGGATTTCAAACATGGTGTCCAGAATCTTGGCGTCCTTAAACAACAGTTTATTTACACACTTTCCATTGCCTTTGCTGTTTTTATGCTTAGTAAAATATAAGGAAACTAACTACGTTTAAAAGTAACCGCGGGATCTTGGCTTACTAGAAGGAAACTTTTTGGAAGGAAAAACACTTACTTGCCAGAAATTGATGATTCTAACTTTGCCAAAGAAAGCTGATTTCTTTGAAAGAATGACTCAGGGGAACTATTTAACTTCGATTGGATACATCACTGGAGAAACTGAGTCCGCCGGGCCAGGTTTAGTTTAGTCGATAAATTAATGTAAGAAATGCGGTAAATAGGCTTGAAAAATAAAAGTTTTTAACCGCAAAGCGCCTGCATCTGTCAGTGATGAATCCCGTAAATACGGTGAATATATGAAAAATTTGCGGTTTTCAGGGCTAAAGTGTTGCAAGATTTGCATCTTTTAGCTGTAAAATTTTTATTTTCATCGCATTCATCGAAACCCCTTTAAAAAGGAGTCTTACGTATTGGGGATCGCACCTCTGACTTCCTGCATGCCAACCAATTTTTCTTCCGCTGCGCAACCTGTCACTTACTAGTACGATTTTTCAATTGAATTTAAATCAGATTCACTTCACTTATGGAACATATACTGCTGGTCCGTACATTAGATACTTAAACGACGGGGTTAATCGCGGGACCACATGTATAACTTGAGAGTTCAACCCCTAGTTCTACTCTTGGTATATAGTTAAGTATTAAAGAAAGTTAAATGCAAATATGAATTAATAAGTTATGTTAAACAGCATCAATTATGAACCGAGCATGAAGGGATAGAATAATTAAAGTTGTTAAGACTGAGATAGCACTAAATAGTACAGGTTGAGTTATTCTAAGTTAACTTGTAACTTAGATAGAGTTTAAGAGATGTTAAATTATAACTTAGAGAAGTTAAGTTAAACTTACCTGATTTCCAATTTTGTGCTAAGTTAATATTTTATGACTTAGAGAGTTCTTAGTTAAGAACAAGTCACAAAATATTCTAAGTTAGAAAAATATCTCAAGTAAGCTGAGATTGAGCAAGGGAACAATACGGGAGTATGATTTTAATATCAGAAGTTATCAGGGACCAAAAAGTGTTGGTAGTTGAGCGTGCAAGCTCCTTTTATACTTGCGGACACGTGGTTCTCAAGTATCCTATTGGATAGAGATAACAGTGTCGACAGAGTTACCAAGGTTAACTTGGTGTTATCTGTGTGGCGTGATAATATCACGTCATAGTATTCTCAGTTTTAGTTAGTGATCTTAAAATAGTAGCTTATTCAAAACTACTTAGTAATTCGTTCACAGGTTAAAATGGACTTTGTCCAAATCAAGTTTGTGCTTCACGCACTATAACGTAAATTCTCAAAATAGCACTAAGATTATCAAATAGTGTTACTGAGTGTAGCACACTTCAGTACAAACATATATGCTTTTAATTTTTGTAAGATTTCCGGTTTTTAGTAGTGAATTGTTGAAAGATTAGGTTTTTAAGCGTTGGAATTTTAATTTTCACCACCAAAGCGGTAGAAAAAATGTTCCTCGCTACCAAAACAGGAAACAGTGAACAAAATTACCACTACAAAGCTCAAATCTTACACAAAAATTCAACGCAATAACATTTACTGTAGTTTACGTGACCTGTGATCTGAGGTTTTTAGCCGTGAAATTTCTGTTTTCACCGCTTTCACCGCATTAACGCAATTGTTTTTTTAAAAATTTGTCATTCTTGTCAGACTATGCATTTAAAACGAACACGAAATGGGGGAAAAATCAGTAAGTTACATTCACAAAATGTTTGCCAACTTGTATTTTTGTACTCACAATCATTTACAGAAATTTTATGCAGTTCTGAAGCTCAGATCTTCAGAATCTCTCCAGGCTTTGGGACAATTGTTCATGCACACCATGACTGCAATTGAGACGGGTAAACCAAGACTATCCAATTTAAGCATAGATGCTGTAGTAGTTCGATGTAAATTATCATAGTTACGCTTCATTCTAAGAAAGTTATGAATGTATTCAGAGCGTTTCATTGGAGAGAAGCCCCAGAGAAAACCGAGAAGATAAATTGGATCGAGTCTTTTTATACATTTGAGGCAGAATTGAGCAAAAATTGCTGTCGAATGAATTAAGAGCATTATAAATACAATAGCCAACAGATTTCAATAACATAGCCTAGAGAGTTTCCTAGACCCACTGTTCCAAAACAAGAATGAAAAAATGAGACGAAATAGAGAAATCTCATTTTTGTATCAAAATGAAACACAAAATTTTGATTCTGAAAATGCTGTACGACAAATAAATCGTTTCATTTAGCTGTCCTCCAACAATTATCATTTAATGAAACATAGCACAACGAATACCGGAAGCAAGTCGAATAGCCGTTGAGTTTCGGAACAAACTACAAAATCGTAACAAAAAGTACAGACATAAACCCCAGAAAACGAGCACATGTTTGATTATTATTAATTTTGTTCCACAAAATGATAGCATCTCGCAAAATTTAATATAATGAGAAAACAAGCCGTTATTCGAATCAAAAGCGCAAAATTTTATCGAGAAACAACACTCGCCGTCTTTTTTAAAATCAATTTAGGATTTTCATATCTTATTTGTTAAAAGTTTTAATAGTGAGTTCATTTGCTTACAAATTGGCCGCCC
>NC_134468.1:72661217-72787224 GCF_964194025.1 Convolutriloba macropyga | reverse complement strand
GTAGAAATATAAAGAAATTGAAATCAACAAAAAAAGAAGATGCAAGGAAGAGTCTTGAAATCTTAAAAAAATGCTATGACTTTTCAAGGCAGAGCAAACAAAAACTAAAGTTTTCATCTTCATTGTTGCTAAAGAGAAACTCAAGCAGAGCAGAAAATTAATAAAGCTTTAGCCACTCATCCGGTTGAATACATCATATAATCATCAGAGAGGAATGATAGACCTAAAACCAAAGATTCGAGCGTTGGAAAATTTGTCCAAAGGTAAGAGCTTAGTAAAAATTTCTTTGAAACTCTTACAGTAAAAATTATTTGAATTATCGTTAACACATAAATTAAATTACCGCCTGTGCACAAAAAGTTGATCTTAAAATAAACAAACTGGAACGCGAAAACTTAGATAAACTTGGAGTACCGAGATTTTGAAAACAAATAAAGATGAAACTTCTTTAAAATGATTCTCCTGTAGATTTTTGTTTAAATTTGCAATTAGACCAAAAATCATCAAAAAATGGTTTCATTCTCATAAATAGAATTTTAATTTAAAAAATTTATGAAACTAATAAATTAATGAAAATTTTTGAACTCTAATTCTTCTAACTTGCAGACTAAATGCATTGACAGGGTAGCCAATACAAGAAAAAAAATAAAAATTTTGGTTCTATTTTAATTCACACATTTTTGCTGCAAGTTTTGCAGTTACGGTTTAATCTGTTTATCAATTTTGTACTTTTTAATGCGAATGTATTAGTAGCAGATAATAGAAAGATAACAGTTAATTGAAAAAAAAAACAGATAATAAGTGATTCGATTGATGTAAGATCACATTCGGAGTGACAAAAGTTATTTTTGAGAGCAAGGTAAATTATTTGTGACCAAAAAGCAATCACGCAAATGAACAAATCCCTCACTTAAATAAAAGTGATAAATGACGTCGACAGCGGAGACATAATTTTGTTGAATTTTCATCAAGGAATTAACAATGAAGCGGGTTTGAAGTGAGCGTGACTTCACTGGTCGCAACAAAAAGTTAAAAATGAAAAATAAATATCCGAAAAAACCAAAAACATGTCGATTAGCCGAAACTTCTCAAAAAACTACAAAACAACCAAACAAGGAGGGACAAAAAACAATAAAAGAGCAAATATTTGATTATTATAAATAATTTTGTTGCACAAATTGGATCCATCAAGCAAAAATTCAAACATTTCTCATTCTCTTTGAAATCGACTTATAATTTTTTTATCTGAGCTTTCAAAAATTCAAGAAAGGGTTTTATATGCTAGAAAAAATCAAACTTGTCAGCGGAAACAAAAAAGAAACGGAGGAGATGAAAACAATAAAAGAAAAAACATTAAATATCGAAAGCAGAAAACGATATTCAGAAATAGAACTTAGCCTCAAGGGATTTTTCACAAAAAAAGTCAGTTGATGGTAATTCCAGCAGTTTTGTTGTATTATAATAATTGTAGTGCACTGCAAAAAGTGAAGATATCAAGAAAAAAAATGTTGACCAAATTGTAAAGGATTCTTCAATGCAGAACAAATAAATCTATCGTTTTAGAGGTTCAATTTGTGATAATTTGAGATAAAAAATTGTTAAGCGAAGCTTCTTCATAATTTGCAGAAAAAAGCAACAAAAATTGTGAAAATGAAGTTGAAAAACATTTTGAATGTTTTAATTGAAAGCCATAGTCTTTCATCCGATTGGTTGAGTCAACTTTTCAGCTTAAAGAAAATCTGGAAAGAAAAATCAAAGACTCAAATTTTGAATTGTTTGGTCAAAACTTTAGAGTGTCGATAAGTTTCAGTTAGGTAAAAAAATTAATATTCAAACACTTTGAGTAAAAAATGAATTGAACTATTGTTACCACATAACTTTAACCTCTACAGGTGCACGATTTTTGATTTTCAAAAAAAAAAACAAAACCAAACAAAGCAAAAATAGAGAAAAAAGTAAAAAAAAAATAGGACAAAAAGCGTCCGAAATTAGGATTAGTTCATACACAAAATCGTACGTGAAAGCTTAAAGAACAAATTACATAATTCAACCAGCAAGATTCCAACAAACTTGATACCATCTTTATACGCTACGTGATACCTGACACCAATGCATGTTATCAACTTGGACAATTATTTGTGCAGTAAAATTTGATGTGGTACTAAATTTGTTTCAGGTCACTTGCCGCACTCCCCTTAACGTTGAAACTTGTTCTTTAATACGCCTAGAGTTTCCCTTACTTGTCTATTGCCAAATCCAATAATTGATACGATCTCCATGCAGATCGATCATTATTCGTTTCTACATTTTGCGCTTTGAGTACAGCTACTCACTTTATTTTTGATTCTCGCTTCTCATTCTCAAGCTCATGATAAATTTCTTCATCAGCATTAGCTCTGGCAAAGTGCGAGTCTCTTAAAATTAAAGAGCACTTTTCTACCAAAATTTGTACACTAATGCAGTAATGCACGATATGGCAAACGCAGTGGCTCACCGACAAAATCCCTTTTACACCTTTTTCGGCACCGACAAAATCCCTTTTTCGGCAAAAGTTTTAAAGTGATGAACTCAATTAAAACCGGTTGTACATGCTAAAGAAAAATTTTCAATTTGATACACTCCTCGGACCACGACCTGATCACGCTCAAAAGCCTCTTGAACCCGCCTAGTAATATGCAATTGTTTGAGTCTCTTCTCAATCTTAACACAACAAAAAGGCTCAAAACGTACAGCTGAAGATGAACTGGCAAAATAGATTTCAAAAACAAAACAAAACAGACATTGAACTTAATAAATTTTTCTACGAAGAACATATAGAGAAAACTGATAATTGTTGTGATCAATATTATGTTTCTGATTTATATGACGAATATGTGGAAATAAAGGAAACTTAAATTTCATCAAACCCTGCTATATCCAATAAAACTATTATTGCCAATAGCTATTCATAAACTGTAAACTTATTGCAAATATTATATAAGCGCTGAAAAAATAATGTGTTGCTGTTCACGATAACAAATATTCAAGTACACTTTAAAGTTTCCTTTAAGAAAGGGAAAATTTGATGCAAAACGCAATTTGTTTCAATATTTGCATTTTTAGTGCAGAAACAATTCCCAAGTTCTACTAATTTTATTTGATCTAACTTTACGCACTTTTCTTAACCTTAATGTAAGTTGATTATTACTCCTACTGTTTCATTTACTTGGCTGATGATCGTTCTCCCAAGAAATGAATTGAAACAAACTCCTTGCAGATCAATTATTATGTTTTTTTTCTTCATTTTGCGTTTTGAGTACAACTGCTAACTTTATATTTTAGATTCTTGCTTCTCATTCTCAAGCTCAATATATATTTTCTAATCAGCTATCGCTCCGCGAATGATAACCCTGTTTCACTTGTCTAATGTTCATTCTCTCCCACTTTGATCTGATATAATCTTCTTGCCAATAAACTATTACTTTTCCAATCGCTTTTTTTACTTCAACTAGAACTGTTAAAATTATGTTTAATTGTTGCTTTTCATTTTCAGGTTCAAAGAAAATTTTCTACTGGTCATTTGCTTCGAGAAATAAAAGCACAAAATTTACAAACCTCGCTTTTCTATCAAATCAATACACTATTTGTAACGGCTGCTCTCCTTGTGTTTCAGAAAGAAAATTTTACACCGCCCAGTTCGTTCTGAGTGGTTACAAAATCTGTCCGGATACTTCGTTTATGCAGTTCGCTTTTGTAACTGTATATCCGTTCTGCTGTACTTACCGTTGCATAAACTATTATGTTCGTAATTATTGGCTAATCTTAGTTTTTTCAACTATCAATTTGAACTGGATTGCTACAGATCACACAATACGGGATCTCTTTATGTATACCAGTTCAATCCGATAGAAAAAACAAATCGAAGACAAAGATATATGTCTAAGACCTGTTTGTGCAAAAATATTTAAATTTAAACCTAAGTTGGCTTTTGCTGTTTCTACTCACAAGTTGAGAATACCAGAAGTTGGGGTTGTAACAGTTGAATTTCAGCTCCAATAATTCGTTGATGCAAGACACAGTAACAGAATTTACTGCTCAAGAATAATATTTTGAATACAAGACACAGTAACAATTTACTGTTCAGGAATATTTCTAGTTCAAGACACAGTAACACGTTATTTACTGCTCAAGACAATTTGTTTTTGCAATATTTTTGCTGAGTTATACTTTAAGCCGTTCTCTGCGGCTGCTACGTTGAGTTCTGTGTGTTGCTTTTTGTTATTTCCCCCTTTTCTCTTTTTTCTCACGTGACAAACTGTAACTAGAACTATAACTATAGCTATTAAATGACTAAGACAACAGAAAGTGTTTTGTTTCTAATTTCCTCAACAGCGCAAGCTTGTTATTCCTTAAGCTCAGCTCCAACATCGCCGGCCCTGTTTTCCTTCGTGAAAACATCTTCGTCCATTGATAGCACTGGAGCGAGCTTCACTACTGGTCTCTTGTAGTATCCATCTTTCGTTCGGATTATCGCTGATCGAATCAATCCGTCGGAACCTTCAAAGGTTTCGATTATTCGACCCAGATCGTAATATCCACGTTTGTCACTGTCTTCCACTAACCACACAAGATCACCCTGCTGAAGACTTCTGTCCGTTGTGGTCTGCTATTTCTTTCGACTATTCAACGTTGGCAAGTATTCTTTACGGAATCTGTCCCAGATGAGGTCTGCGTAAGCTTGTGTTTGTCGGAAGAGCTTTCTATGATCAACAAATTGCTCTGCACCTGATAGATACGGTAAACAAAGGTTCTTGGTGCCAAGTAGGAAATGGTTTGGAGTAATAGCTTCTAAATCGGCAGCATCAGTACTGACTTGTGTCAGCGGTCTAGCATTCAGCGTCTGTTCAACAAGACACATCGTGGTTGACAGAACGTCCTCCGTGACTGATCGATTGCCCAGCACTGAGTACATTGCCTTCTTGCAACTCCTAACCAACCTTTCCCACACTCCTCCAAAGTGTGGTGATGCAGGTGGGTTGAACTTCCATCTGATACCTTGTTGAATCAGATATTCTTCAATTCGCATCTTGTTCCATGCTGCTATATACTCTGCCAGTTCTTTTTCAGCTCCAACGAAGTTTGTCCCGTTATCGCTAATCATTTTGACCGGTTTGCCCCTTCGTGCAATGAATCGCATAATTGCGTTCAGACAACAATCAGTGTCTAGTTTTGGTGCAATCTCTATATGTACCACACGTACAGTAATGCATGTGAATAGACAACACCAACGCTTTTCGTTTCTTCGACCAATCTTTACTGTGAATGGTCCAAAATAGTCTACGCCAACATTCGCAAAAGCGGTTGAAGCATCAAGCCTTTCTGTCGGTAACTCAGCCATCACTGGAGTCATTGTTTGTGCTCTTCCCTTTCGACATCTAATGCATTTGTTTTTGATCGATCTCAAAGCATTCCGTATGCCTAGGATCCAGAAATTCTGCTGAACTATGTTTCTGACATGTTCAGTGCCTTTGTGATGATTATTCTTATGTTCAATTTGCAAGAATAATTCAACTACATGGTGCTTCCAATGTGACAGTATTGGATGCTTCGTTTCGAAGCTCAATTGACTTTTACCTATTCTGCCTTGGGCACGAATAAGTCCTTGCTGGTCTATGAATGGTGAAAACTGGAGGATTTTGCTGTTTTTTGGAACTTTCTTTTCAGCTTTGAGAGATTTCATCTCTTCCACAAACTGTTCTTGCTGCAGTAGTCTGAAGATGCTTGCTTGTGCATCCTCTCGTTCTTCAACACTTAGTATTTTTGTTGCCGGTTTGTGTTTTTTAAATACACGCTGTACGTATGCCATTGTATTTACTAGTCGATTGAAGTTGCTGAATCGTTCCCACTGAATCATCGGGTTTTTCTCCTCTACCTTAGCTGAGAAAACCATTTGGTCGTTTTGATCGTCTGAAGCAAAAGTTAAGTTCACCTGTTCAGGCCATTCGTTCTCTCGTTGCTTCAACCAGGCCGGCCCAGTGAGCCATTCATTTCTCTTGAGTTCGTCAACATTGATTGCTCGTGTCCCGATGTCAGCTGGATTGTTAATACCACTCACATGTTTCCACTGTGAAACATTAGTTGTATCCAAAATCTCAGCTACTCTGTTTGCAACAAACACCTGTTGCTTACGGTGGGAGCTATGAATCCATTGCAGAACAGTAGTGGAGTCTGTCCAAAAGCTAGAACTGTGAATCTTCGATTCGTGTTCCTTCACTATCTGCTCTTTAAGTCTCACCGCCATCCTTGCTGCTTGTAGTTCCAAGCGGGGTATGGAAAGGTGTCGCATCGGTGCATTTCTGCACTTTCCGATTACAAATTCTAAGTCTGCTGAGTATTCTTTGGGCTTTGAACGTAGGTATACCACTGCGCACATTGTATCTTCAGATGCGTCGGCAAACACATGAAGTTCCCATTTGTCCTTGGCTGTGCTGAAGTATCTTCTATCAATGCTGGTTTCTGCTACTTCTGGAAGCTGCGCCTTCCACTTCAGAAACTCTTCATCATCGTTAGGTTCTACTGAGTTGTCCCAATGTTGTCCATTTTTGGTCCAGATGCTCTTCAGGAGTCGTCTCATATGGACACTGAATGGTGCAAACAGTCCAAGAGGATCGAACACTGAAGAAACTAGAGATAAGATCTTCCTTTGGGTGATTGGGGTCTCAACTTCTTTGCTTGTACCTCTACAAACCTGTAGACTATCATCGGTAATCATCCACTGAAGCCCAAGCACCGATGACCCTTCCTGGCTGGGTTCTACTTCAACCTGCTTTGTTTTGCTGATTGATCTTAAGTCCTCTGGGATTGCGTTGGTTACCAAGTCGCTGTTGGTGATCCACTTCTTCAGTTCAAATCCATGTTTTGAGAGAAGAGGTTGCAGTTGTTTGAAAACTTTGATTGCTTCTTCAGGTGTTTTGACTGACTTGATGAAATCGTCCATGTAGAAGTTGTTTTGGATTGCTTTTGCTGCAACAGGGAACTCGTCCTCGTTATCAATCGCTACTCGCTTCAGAGCGTAGTTGGCACATGTTGGTGAACTCTTTGCTCCAAAAACATGACGCTGATACTCGTAAATTTGCACAGGTTCGTTCATTGTTGGTCGGCACAGGAATCTCAAGCAGCTTTTATCCCGTTCAGGAACTTGCACTTGCAGAAACATTGATTCAATATCTGCGGTTAGGGCAATTGGTCCTTCTCGAAATCTGGATATTGTTCCAATCAATCCGTGTAGTAGATCGGGTCCGGCTAACAGCTTGTCATTTAGGCATACGTTCTTGTATTTTGCTGCAGCGTTGCAAACACGGCGAACTTTATCCGGTTTGTTGGGGTTTAGTACTGGATGGTGTGGCAAATACCATTCTCTTCCGAAAATGCCTTTGACTTCCGATTTACCAAGGATCTTCACAAATCTCTTTTCAACATCTGTATCAATTGACTGTTGATACAATTCTTTTAACTTTGGTTCTCGTTGGAATCTTCGTTCCAGTGAGAAGAGCTGACCAAGGGCTGAGCCGTAGTTGTTTGGAAGACTGGGTTCTGGTTCATGCCAGAGCATGCCCACTTCGTACCGCTCGCCTGTAAACTTTGTAGTGCTCTCTAGAAACTTCTAAGCTTGTTGCTCTTTCTTTGATTGACTTACAACATTTATTTTGGAAGCATAAGTTTCTATGTCCCACCATGATTGGATATTTTCTGCCACTTTCACATCTTCTGTGAAGGCAAAACGACAAACATTTTGACTTTTCTTGCCTGTCATGGGACCACTGACTACCCATCCTAATTCTGTTAAGACGGCGAAAGGCTCACATCGTGTTCCAATCTTATAGTCCAATGGACGTTGAATTTCGTAGGCATCTTGTCCAAGTATGATGCCTACTTCCATCAGGTTGAATGTTCTGTTAGTGAGAACATTCAGGTGTCTAAATTTGTTCTTCATCTACTTGTAATCATATGTTGTGTTTCCCAACGAGATTGATGGGTGTGCAAACGCTTCAATTGAATGCACCTTTGAATTTAGTCCTTTTATTGTGATAGGAATCTTCTCTGTCCTCAAATCTTGCGTCCCATATATGCCAGCTATGTTCGAGGTAACGTCCGTGCCTTTGGCTTGTAGTTGATTCTTGACACTTTGGTTGATGAATGAAACTGTTGACCCACTATCGAGGAAAGCATAGGTAGTCAGCCTGTTACCACCACTCTGAACCGATACCGGAACTATTTGAAGAAAACTAGTAACTTGGTTACTCTGGTTGATTGTTGCTGCGCTTGCGTTAACTGCGTGACTACCCTCGTCCATTCGGTTTTCTGAGTGTAGCAGTCTGTTGTGCTTTTTGGTACATCCGTTTATACCGCACAATTTGACTTTGCAATCTTTGATTGCATGTCCTTTTCCCAGACATCCATAACATTAGCGTTCTCTCCTCAATGCCACGTATCGATCATTCACACTCATGTTTTTGAATGATGGACAGTTCCAAATTTTATGAGTGCCATCGGCTAATGGGCAGTGATCGCTTTGCGTCTGCTTGGTTTCTTGCAGGTTTGAACTTGCACTGAAGTTCGATGTCTTCGAGAATTGTTTTTCTCTATTTGCGTTGCGTCGGTCTTCTTTGCGTTCCCCTTTAAACGCTGAAAACCCTTCATGCACGAATGCCAATCGTGATAGCCATTTTTCAAACATGATAAGGTCAGGCCAGTCCTCGTCTTTGTCATCGACGTAGAACCACCATTTTTCTTTAAGAACCTGTGGTAGCTTATCAACTGCCATGTACAATGTCGAACTTGACTGCAAGTCACCAATATGTTTGTACTCTTTAAGCACGTTCACGAAGTTAGATGCAATAACAGAAAAATTAATCAGGCTGGTTGAATCATGAGGTTTCACTTGATTAGCTTTTCGTAGGCTCTCGAGCTGCGCATCTATAATTACATGCGGTCGTCCAAATTTTCTTTCTAAAATGTTCCAGGCAGCACTATAAAACTGTCCAGAATAGCCCATTCCCGAGATTGCAGATTTTGCTTTGCCTGTTAGCAGAGTCTTCAATTGGCTCATTTTTTCTGAGTCGGGAATCGTGCGTTTATCTACTGTTGCTTTGAACATGCTAGACCACTCAGGCCACTCCAGTGGGTTTCCGTCAAAATTGTTCAACCTCAATTTTGGTAAACTACTGCTTGAATGTCCAGTGTTGTAGTACCTTCCAGCTATTGGCGATATATCCCGCCCTTCAACACTTACTGAGCATTCGCGAGAGTTTGGGTACCATGGGTAATGCCTCTGCTTATTCCGTTCGGGGCTGACGTCAAAGCGAGCTCTTGGTCGAATTGGCGTTCGCGTGTCGTTCATCGAATTCGCCCACTCCGAGACATCTCTCCTTTTTGGGGTCCAATTGAAAGGTGACTTGTCACGCGCCTTAGTCGATTGAGAACGGAAGTCATCTTTCTCCAACGCTGTTTTTTGCAATTGGCGGTCTAGGTCTTGCTCTTTTTCCCGAAGCTGATGTTGCATCTCTAGTTCTTTCATTTGCATTTCTAGATCCAACCTCTTTCGATCAAATTGTGCTCGTTCGATTTGCAACTTTGCTTCAAATTCAATTTCAAATTCCTTCATTCGTTCTTCAACCCGACGTTTCTCTGAAGATGTTTCCGAAGCGTTTTCTGTATCCTGGTTGATTGTCCGTGTAACCGTATTCGTTGTTGCATTGCTTGTGTTACCATGGTTTTGGCTAAACTCTGGAATTCCAACGTTTTGTTCTAACTGATGCACATTATTCGCAGGGGGTTGCTCTTCGTTGGCATGAAGAGTTGACTGGCTTTGCTGGCTTGACATGTTTGTCTCTCCGGGGATATACAGTAACCACTCTGAGTTCAAATAGTGAAAGTATTTTTCTGTCTCAAGTTTGCGTTTTAAAGAAATATCTGGGTCTCGGAGAGTCTCAGCTTTCTTATTCACGAGTTTTTGAACGCTGTCGTCCAATTGCAGTATCTGCTGATAAAGAGTCTTGAGCTTGCTTGGTCGATCTCGATTCTCAATGAGCTCAAATCCTTCTTCCTGTTTCTCAAACCAGTTGTTTCGCAAGTTTTTGATCTGTCGATCCAAAACGCTTTGACTCTGTGACGGAGTCACTTCTTGTGCACTTCGGGACTGCAGCTTGAATCTCTACAGCTCCTTTATTTGTTTGCTTTAATTGAGTTTTGCTTTTCAACGTTCCTATTTACTTTGCCTAATTGGCTTTGCGTTGTTGAAATGTTCGTTGGGTTTTGTTCTCGTTCGTCGATGACTTCGTCACTTCGACTGTGGGGTTGGACAGCAGTTTATTCCACTGTCCGGGTCGGCGGACCAAATGTAACGGCTGCTCTTCTTGTGTTTCACAAAGAAAGTTTTACACCGCCCAGTTCGTTCTTAGTGGTTACAAAATCTGTCCGGATACTTAGTTTATGCCATTCGCTTTTGTAACTGTATATCCGTTCTGCTGTACTTACCGTTGCATTAACTATTATGTTCGTAATTATTGGCTAATCTTAGTTTTTTCAACTATCAATTTGAACTGGATTGCTACAGATCACACAATACGGGATCTCTTTATGTATACCAGTTCAATCCAATAGAAAAAACAAATCGAAGACAAAGATATATGTCTAAGACCTGTTTGTGCAAAAATATTTAAATTTAAACCTAAGTTGGCTTTTGCTGTTTCTACTCACAAGTTGAGAATACCAGAAGTTGGGGTTGTAACAGTTGAATTTCAGCTCCAATAATTCGTTGATGCAAGACACAGTAACAGAATTTACAGCTCAAGAATAATATTTTGAATACAAGACACAGTAACAATTTACTGTTCAGGAATATTTCTAGTTCAAGACACAGTAACACGTTATTTACTGCTCAAGACAATTTGTTTTTGCAATATTTTTGCTGAGTTATACTTTAAGCCGTTTTCTGCGGCTGCTACGTTGAGTTCTGTGTGTTGCTTTTTGTTATTTCCCCCTTTTCTCTTTTTTCTCACGTGACAAACTGTAACTAGAATTATAACTATAGCTATTAAATGACTAAGACAACAGAAAGTGTTTTGTTTCTATTTTCCCCAACTACGCAAGCTTGTTATTCCTTAAGCTCAGCTCCAACACTATTGTTGTACGACATGGCACAAACAATCAATGAAGAAAACTAGCTTAAATCCAATAATAGGCAAAATAATGAAAAACAAAATGCAATAATTGAAAATTGAGAAAGAGCAGGCTATTTCAACATTAAAACACATTAATGATATCTCAAAAACACTTTAATATCAACTGCATGTGTTAATTTTACTACACTTCTGATCAAACAGTATATCTACAAAGAAACATACCTGTAAGCCAAATCCACAAAAACAAATGTCTAAAACAGTTAAGATTGATTCTGCCGTCCAATTTTTTCAAAACCCCAAATTCGTTCAATTAATTTAGCACATGAAACAATAATTCTGACTCAAAAAATGTGGCCGACTGTATTGCATTTGGTATTTTTGTTAGTAAATTTGAATACCGCTCTTTTTGAAGCTTTTTCGACAAATTAAGTGTGAGAGTACAAACACAAAATTTGTTTTGTAATGTTGGCTGTTTTCATCAAATCGATTTCACGTACTTTTGACTTGTAAACCTTTGGAAACCTTTAACGCCTGCAGTTAAAGAAATTTGGACAAAAGGACACAAACACTTTGATTGATTGCTGCAATTTCCAAGAAAAAAGTGGAAAATTTTTCCTTTAAAAAACATATTAACCTCTAAAAAAGCTGCTGAATCTGCATTTTTTATCTTTTTGATGGGAGGACTTCACTTTACCATTATCATGATTGCAATTACATGAGTCCTTCTAAAATAAATTTAGCAGATAGCCGGAGAACAGCGGTTTTGATTCCCATGACACCGATTTCGAATCAAACAAACGCAGAAAAACTTTGGATGTTATACTAGAAAAATGACAAGGGTACGTGCTATTTTGATTGGACTCCGCAAGTAGTCTCTTTCTTTTTTCTTATTGAGAGGTAACAGGAGCTAGTACTATTAGCAATAAGCATTAGATCTGGTACTAATATTTATAAGGAAAAAGTTTTAGTTTTTGACGAGCTTTCCAGTGATATCAATTTTTTATCTCTCCGCAAAAGATATCGGTCGGCCAAAATTGGCACAACAAACGAAGAAGTACTGGCATAAAGTTCCCAACGCATTTCATTTGGGTTTGGAACAAAACCTTTTTTCGGGAACAGAAGAAATACTGATCGTAGGACACAAGCTGGCTCAGTGAGAAATATTTTCACATTTTTAGTTGCTCAAAACATTTTCTTGAAAAATGTTTTTTGAAAAGTATTTTATAATCGATTCACAGCACATTGTAGAAAAATAAGAGTAAAGAAATAGATCCTGATTAGATAGCATCTATGAGTAATGTCAAATGTTATAGTTGAGTCAGTTTTTATTAAGTTTCTGGCGATTATTGGTTCTGGAATGCACGAAACATTGAGTACAAAAAGCACCGCGATTGAGAGAAAGCGAGAGAGGTTTAAATGAAGCACATAGTTGAGCACAGATCTAGGAAAGCACTTTGCAGGTATATTTTATCACACCCCCACTCAACCCGTCTTGTTTTACCAACCCCTCAGTGGCAAATACGCGTTGCTATATAGTCCGGTACCATAGACCAATATATGTACTTACTGCTCACTAGGGGCGGGGGGAGAGCAGGGTGTGAGGTAGGGTAAAACAGAACAGATCCCACTTTACAAAAAGAGAGATTAAGGCACCTTGATGTAGTAACGTTTTTACATGTATATGTTGCAGTCACAAATTAACATTTCATATTGAAAATCATAAATATACAAAGTCAGCATTATTAGAAGTCTACAATTCTTTGAACAGTTGGCAGAAATAGAGACCGAGATTACATGTCCTGCGAAGCAATCTTCGCAAAACTTTTTAAGACACACGGTGATACTTATCAGTAAACTGCGAATTCACATAAACAAAGGAAAGAAAAGGAGCAAAAGCTTTCGGAGACATCACGGCGAAAAATTACAGTTATATAAATAGCTTTTAAATTTGTCATCCAAAGTCAATGAGAAGTTTTTTCCGACGAAAACGAAGCTTTTAGAAGCAAAGATTTAAATTAAGTTCATCTTCAATCTACCACGGTCGCCAGCAACTGCCCTCCGTGGAGCCACCAACTTCGTCGTCAGCGACAACGTCCTCTGCGGATGTGGCAACGGTTGCAGTGAACATGGGTTCGAATCCCGCCTCCTCCTCTTCTTCCTCTTCATCGTTACTCTCTGCAAAATTGGAACTCCTAGCCAGGCTAGATCGCGCTAAGGGAGTTCGCTCATTCCTGCTGATTGACTTCTGCGGTGGGGGTGGTGACGGCGTGCAACAGATTGCAAATTTTGTATTCCTTGATGACGTAACAGTTCCGAGGCGTGTGAATGAAGTTGTCATCGACTGCTTGGGAGTTGGAGGCGTTGCCACAGTTCCTAACACCACAGGACAAGTGTCTTTGAAGTTCGACAAAGTCGTTGAGTGAATTGGGCTTCCGTTATAGGGCGACAAGTCGGGTTTTGTAAATTGTGGTTGCCGGAACAGATGCGGACGGAGGAAATGTTGAGGTGTTGTGGGGTTGTTTGTCTTCATAGAAACTGGGGTTGCGGGTGATACGGGAATCCTAGGTGGTGTTTTCAACTGGGATCCGAACATTGATGAGCTTCTTTGTTGCTGATGCAGTAAAGGTGACATCTGATTGCTCATGTTGACAGATGCGAAAGGACTTCTTTTGACGTCATTCTGAGCTGGCAGAAATTGTTGGCGACTCTGAGACACTGAAAACGCAGAATCCGACCCAAGACCGACAATTCCTGTGTCTTTCTTGGTTGCCGATTCCAAGGTACGGTTGCAACTTTGCAAATGATTGAAGAGATTTAACTTGACTGAAGGGTCCAAGTTAAGACCATCGCACATCTCGATGAAAGACAGAACTTCTTGAGTGCATTGAGCGAATCCAGCTGCATACCTTGTCACGCAATCTTTCATTTCCACTGCATCATTCAATGTCGAAGATCTTGAACCTTCGTCAAGAATCAAAGAATCTGGGCGATTCCTATGCTCGAGTTCGCGAATCCTCGAAACTGCCATTTCTAACACATCCGCTTTTTCCAACTTAGCTGTTGCAAAATTTGAAGCAGTTTTGTCCTTCAATAATAGCGATTTCAGTTCATTAACGCTCGAATTGATTCTCTCACGTCGCAATTTCTCGACAACTTGTTTCGAGCTTCGCTTTGTAATTCCTCCTCCCGTAGCTGTGGAAGCACGTGAACAAGGTCGCGAGTCCGATTCACCCGATGTTGTCGGAAGCCATAAACTTTCAGTCGGAGACAGCGACGATTGGTTGGATCTGGGCTGGCTGGTCGATGTCGGACTGGCTTCTGTTTTGATCGCAAAGGGAATCGTGTTGTTGTGCTGACCTTCAGAACCATATATCATTGGAGGCGGTACTAAAACTCTCTCCTGTGATGAAACTGGAATATTCTGGGAAATAGGTTTTAAAACTCCGTGACCAGGATGTTGTAAGTCCTCGCGGGGACCATAATAGCCCGGAACCACATCTGCGGGAAAAATTACGGACGGAAATTGATGGTGACTTTGAGGTCCAAAATTAGACCCGGGATGATGTTGGTTATGAATAAGGGGGTCCGTTGTTATAACCTGAGTGGTATAAAGGGGGTAGGGTTGGGCTGCTAAGGAGATTGACGGGTGATAAACTGGCTTGTGGCCAATGGAACTTTGGGGCCTTGAAGAGTGGAAAACGTGACTCTGGACATTTTCTGGATACCGAGAGGTTATTGGGTGCTGGTTTTCCTTATCCATAGCATGTGGTCTATTTTTCACGCAAATTGGTTATAAATGGAACTGGTAAATTGGTTGTACTACAACTAAATGTTAAAAAGTTAGAAGTAATGAAAAAAGTTAAATTACGATTTTCTTGGTTGCTACAAAGACTTTTCGGACATAAAGGTATACGGATGAACTAAATCACTCTAAGAACGGGACAAAAGACAACGGGCAAAAAGAACAGGTAACTAAGGCTGACTCAATCACGCGGCACTCCTTATAAAAAGTGGGAAAGATAAGAAGGGAATTGAACACAATTATATGCGGGGAAATGGCGTCCGCCAATGTCAATTAAAAAAGATAATGAATTGACCAATTAAATTTGAACCAATCAAATCGCAGGTTGAACATTTTAATTTATCCAGTTAAGAAAACTTTGTGGACCTTTGGTTCACGCGGTAACAGAACGCTATAGCGCGTGTTGATAATACTTATTTACAATGTTGTTTTGTTTGTAAATAGCGAATTTATTGAAAAGAAAGCGGATGCTTGATTTTTGAAATTGGGCGCCTGATAAGCGTGCAAACATTACTTTCACCCGAATGTTATGAGAAATCAGCAATTATTGAAGAGTTGAGTAATAAAAAGAGCACAAAAGCTATAAATTAATGAATAATACACCAATGTGGGGTGCACACGCGAGAGCAAAATGCCAGTATCGTCTTAAACTAGTTTATGGAGCAGGCAAGAAAATTCAACGACCGTTGTTTTCTAGGCCACTGTTACAATTATAATAGTGAAATTATGATTTTTTATGCTGTTATTAAATAAGCCAATCTGAACCATAAATCATATTTTATTGTGTCTTTGTGATCTGATCATATCATATAGTTGTAAAAACTAACTAACTTTAATAAAGAAATTGTGATCTCGCAAGATACAAATGTTAAACCTCAACTTGTGAGCTCCTCTGCTATTTTGTGAAATTTTTACATCATTGCCCCAGTCGTACATCAGGGCAGGTGCTTTGAATCCCCAAAAAATTAAATTTCGCTTTTTGTGATTATTTGGCCTTGTTTTGGTAATTAATGGCCTGGTTAAAAAAAACAAAATGAAAGCAATCTGACAAAGTGATGAGAAAAATTGAAGCAATAGATCGTTTTAGCAAAAACAACAAAATATCATCAAAAATTAATGTTTCAATGTTTTAAATAGGTTTGCGTAATTTTACCCAATAACAAAACAGGCTATGTGACAATACGCGTTACCATACTTAAATAAACGGAAACGCATTTCTTTCTGCTCGAGCCACTTCAGTGGGGGGAGGAACTATATACTCAAATGGGTTCTTTTGTTCAATCAATTTCGGCCCATCGATAATTTCATCGTAGAGAGCTGTGAGGGGTATCATTAGAAAGCCCGTCAAGCTTAAAATATGGAAATAAAAAGATTTTCTCGATATTCGCTTTTTTCAGTGAGATAACAAGGTTTAAATTTTGTGAATAACAGACGGATTTCCGTGTTTTCTTCACATTTTCCAAAACTTTTGCCTAAAATTTTGTCAGTATTTGTTACAATATGTTAAAATAATCTTTAAACAGAGCTGTTGGTTTCTTTTTTAAAGACAGAATAGTGTTGATGAAATTTTTCGTCTAATTTTTTGGCTAAAACTTTCGCTACGTATTTCAAAAAATCAGACTTTTTTCATCAAAAATAGTAAGAAATGAGCTTCTTTAGTCAACTTTGCTTAAATTTGCCGGAAGTTAACACCTAAAAATTGCTGACACAATCAGCTTGACCTCAAAAGAGAGCTAATTGACTCCGCTTTCTTTGAAAGGTCTCTCGGTTCGAAATTTTGCCTTTATTATGTTCATTACAGAACAGAACATATCACATCAATGCTCACTATCGACGAGTCCAATCGGCGTCATAAACAATTGCCAGGTAAAGTTTCTAATTTTTTAGTCGAACGCTTATTGTCGTTTGACTTTTAAGATCATTTGTTTTCAAAATAAACAATGGATTATAGAGATTTGCCACAATTTTTTTCCTAATTTTGTTCAATCTGGAGCTTAGTCTAAACTTAGAGAGAATTCATCAACTACTTAATGAAATTTTTTTAACCTCTATTGCGGCTTTACGCTTCAAGAGATCGTTTCCCTTCTTCGATACTACTAGTTTCTCAAAAAGTTTTGATTGTTGAACATTTGCCCATTTTTCAGATTTTTTCTTGTTTTGTCATACATTCAAATGTTTAATAGATCAACTATCATTTTATTGGTGTTCGAAAATTAACCACAATTGAAAAACGATTTTTTAAGGAATGGATTGTAGTTTTAGCGGCTTCGACATTTTTTTTCAGGAAGAACTAAACAGAAATTTTTTAGCTTATTTAATTGACTCTTTCTTGTTGAGTGGGAATTTCAGAAAAATATGAGGTTTCAATGGCTTGTTGTAGAAGAATATATAAATCTATTTACTGATTTTAATTGTTAGCTGATGATTTTCATGACTAAAATATAATTTATTAAACTGTAAAGGATTTTTTTCTGTTCTTTTTGTCTCTTTGTTTACTATTATTGTTAATCACAGGCCAACTATTATTTTTGTCCGTCGAAAAACGCGCATATGCAGATATCTATTTCTCAGTGAAATGATTATGGTTTTAACTTCTTCGAAAATGGTTTTTCGCAAAAAAAAATCTTTTTCCATTTTGCTAGTATTTAAAGTTCTTTCTTTGAACGTATGGCAAATTTTTCTTAGTGGCAGGTCTCAGTGGCTTCCTTGAAGGAATAAACAACCATATATGAAGATTTTAATTTACAGCTGATAAATTTTCCTGACTTTGAAAATAATTAATTTGAAAAAACGTATTTTTTTGCTTTGATTCTTTCTTTTTTTGTTTTTTTGTTGAGCAGTATTTTAAATTAGCGGTCAGAGATCACGCTTTTGGCCGAAAGGATTTTGATAGCTTCATGATTTTGGAAAATATTATTCTCAGAAAGTTTAGATATTTCTTGACTTTGCATCTTCATTTCTTTTTGTCTGTTTTCGGTAAATACATCTTCTCAACGAATACAGATCACAAGTCACATTATTGGCGTAACAAAAAAGTCCGGTTGAACATATTTAAAGTTTTCTGCGAATTGATTAATGTTTTAACGGATGCGACACTGGTTTTTCGATTTTTTTAAAATTTCTCCGTTTTTGACGTTATTCTTGTTAAGGTATGACCTTTTCTGAATAATAACAGGTCTGAAGAGCTCCATTTGGGGGAACAATATGAACGTTTTTAATAAATTTAGTTTATAGCTGATTGGTCTAAAGACTTTAAAAATAATTGTTTTCAAAAAAATTTTTTTTAAATTTTGTAACCGCTGTTCTTTTTTGTTTTTAGTCTATTTGCTATCTAATCTCATTAATAACAGGTCCTATATCACGTTTCTGAAAATACAATTTAACATATCTAAAGTTTTAAATGAGTTCTGTATGGTTTTAACTGCTTTGACACTGGTTTTCATAAACGGAAATTTATTTTAAACCTTTTGTCTGTGTTTGACTTGCTTTTTGTAAACGTAGGGCATATTCTGACCAAAAAGTCTCAATGGCCTTGCCATAACTGTTGAGTTCAAATTGCAACTTATGATTTTCATGACATGTAAAATAATTGTTTTCGAAAAAAACGAACGTTGTTTTTAACATTGTTCTTTTGGTGTCTGTATGTTAGTCTCATTAATGAGTGGTCACATCACTTTTTTGGCGTACAAAATATGCGCAATCAATCATTTCTTATTGTTAGGGCAACGATTTTGGTCATAACGGATTCGACACCGTTTGCTCGCAAAAATTATCTGAGTTTTTTCCTGTGTTTTCTGCTTTCCTTGTAGTCGTATGAAAAAAAAACATCAATATTGACAAGTCCCAATGTCTTATTTAAAGTAGTTTTAAATGATCGTATTACAAACGTATTTATTGATTGCAGTTCATATCTAATGGTTTTTATTAATTTGGAACCAATTGTTTTCAAAAAATATGAACGTAATTTTTAATTTAGCCGCTATTGTTGTTTTTTGTCTTTTTTTACCTAGTCTTATTAAGGATTGGTTCCACATTTTTCTAGTGATGAACAATGAATTAATGATTTTTTTTAGTTTATGTTTTATTTGACGCTATTTTGACTTTGTTATTGAGTTGTTCAACAAATAGACATCGATTTTTAGATTGTTTGTTGTTGTTGCTGTTGTTTGATTTTATTGTTTGTCTTTCCACCTATTCTTAATAATGGCAAATCTCCGCTGCTCTCCAAAGCGGTATTTGGTTAAATTTTACTTGGTGATTTGAGTTGGACGCAATTTTTTATTCTTCTACAACAACTTGTTCATAGAACAACTTTTCTATCCATTCCTCATTTGGTTGAGAGTTAAAAATGTGGATTAGTGGGGTCGGAAAACTATGTGCGAACGCGCCTTATTGAGCCTCCTTGTTATATTTATGCTTAGTAGTTCCAAAGCAAAGTGGCTCATATTTGGCTGTCGTAACTTCATGTTAGGGGCCAATGAGCTACTTAAGCGTAACTGTGAAAATTAAAAATTAACACGACTTGATATCTTTCAGCTTAACTCTGTTTTTGATGTGTTCACAGGGTAAAATAGTCAATTTAGTTTGTACTTCTTACTTTTTGAAAAATTCAAAGTTTTTCATTGCATTGGGTGTTTTTGATCTCACAGAGCTTTGGATTAACGCTAACTATATTCAAGATTATTTTGCAGTTCTGTGCCATAACTCTAGTTGAATAGAAAAGTGGCCGAAAATTTTCAATTCCCCAGAATACAAAATGCAAAAAGTGAGCTATCAAGCAAAATTTCGGTAACTGAAGCACCCTATAAATTTCTTTATGAAAGTGGTGGAGTGATCTTTGCTGGATTCCGTTAAACTGTCCCCCATAATTTTTGTCTTGCATTATTCTGCCTGAATTTTTCCATGGAGAATCATTGTTATTTGGGGTTGGCCAGTCTGAATTGTAATTCCATTCATAAAAAGTTTGGACATGCAGCAGGTTATAACTACCCGGAGGTTGGTGGTAGAGTAAATCAGCGCTGATTCAGTATAGAGACATTCTGTTTCTTAGGTTGCCAGTACTCTGTTCATGTCCCAATTAACATGGGTCAATCTTGATTTTTGAGTAAAAATTACCGCTTGAAAAGTATTATGCTCAGCTTAACCCCCGCTAACAAGGTTTGATTTATATGCGACTCGAACTGGCGCGTGGTTATTTGCAACATTTAGTTTGCAAAGCCAGTCGTAACCACTAAGCTGAATGATTTTGTGGTAATTGCCTTTTATATAAATTAAAAGTACACTACGATAGTAATTACCAGTTATAAGCTACAAAATCATGATATTACTCTGCTCAGACTTAATTCCGGGGTATGGGTAATTTTCAGACTGTACAGGATAAGTTTAGCCTGCGCTAACTCCATGACCTCAATTTAATCGTAATTAAGAAGAACTGCACATAAAGAAACTTACAATTTTCTGGAGATGCAATGTTTCAGAACTGAATTCAATTTTTACACTTGAAATGTGGTGGTTCGGCGCTGAATTGCTCTTAGACTCAAGTCCGGGTACTCATATACTGCAAACAGATTTGGGATTTTTTTTGTGTCAACAAGACTATTTTAACCAACAAATTATGCCCGCCTCCAGGTATAATTTTTTAGTTTTTAGAACTGACTTTTGGTGACATGTGCGCCAAAAATCACAATTTTTTTGCTTGTTATGTTCATATCTATTCTCTTTGCAATTATTTTTTCTAGGCTGCCCGATTTCTTTTTTTGAAAAAAAAATGCTCAAACCTTCCATTAATTTAATTATTTTTCCCACACCAATGATATAAACCCATCACAACCGAACAAATTAATGCGACCAAGTTATTTTTAAGTGATTTTTATAACCTCTTGATGTTTATTCGACATATATTAATTTGTAACTTTCGCTGTGTTAGTATGTAGTAATTGCACATTACTACTTTGTTTAAATACAAAGTAAGCACAAATGCATCAGTATGCTTAAAGACTTATAAAAAGAGGGCGCAAAATATGTTTTTGTACTTTAACTGAGAAGATCCGGATCTTTTCTGCTAGCGCCCCCCCCCCCCCCCGCTTAGTTAGGCACCCCCCATTTATAAATGTGTAAACATATTGTTAAAGCTAAGTAATCTTATACGTGAACATATATAAGCAATATGCATTTACGAAAAGCTAGCACAGCTATGGTTTGAAAGTATTACGTATTCAACCAAAATTTGTTGCATATAACGTAAGCATCAATAAAAATTTCTGTATTAGATCATTTTTGGTGTTATCGGCTACAATAAGAGCTTGATTTTTTAAAACTTCTTAAGGAAATTATTCTAAAAGTGCCTTCAATCTACCTAGACACTCTTGTTTCAATGAAATGCAAATATCGCTCTTACAATTCACAAAAACTCAGATTTTGGGGGGTGCAAATCTAACGGCTATATAAGGCTGGGGGGGCGCTAGCAGAAAAGATCCGAAGATCCGAAAATTTTTTTTAACTGAAACGCGTGAAAAACACAACCATGATATCTACCTGCTGGTCTGGAGTGGGTATGGTAGCATCCCTGAGTTTGAAACAAAAATGTTTGGCTACAGCCAGCATTTAAGATCTGACATTGGCTTTTGATATGAATCATTAACAATCAAACAGACAATTGTGAACAATCATAACTAGTCAAAGCTTCTCAAAACAATATTTAACTTATACAACGGGTTTTAAACCAGGAGGTGGCGTTAACGAGAGCCAAAAATCAAAACGACCGAAAAACCCCGATTTAAAAAGAACGGAAAGGTTCCTTATATGTGCCTTTAATTAGATTAAATTTTTAATTCAATAAAACTCAATGTGCCTGCTTGGTTACAGCGATCTCACGCCCCAGCACAATACTGATGGATATTTAGTCTGCCTCAATGAATGCAGCAGCAGAAGCGTTCCACAACACTGAACTTATTGTGTTTGTTTTTTTCTTAAAATCTGTCAATCTATATAGACCTGTAGCTGAATTGTGCCTCTCTGTCATAAAATTTCACTTTAAATATCCGCATGTTTGCAGCACTCGCTTTTTCGCCCTACGCACATACTGAATCTTGGTTCAAAACGCTCCAGCTATCGTTGCCAGATTTTGAGATACGGTTTCAGTCTTTTGCTTATGATTTGTGTAATTG
The DNA here is from genome assembly GCF_964194025.1 of Convolutriloba macropyga. Classification (NCBI taxonomy): domain Eukaryota; kingdom Metazoa; phylum Xenacoelomorpha; order Acoela; family Convolutidae; genus Convolutriloba; species Convolutriloba macropyga. The sequence goes on along the minus strand of NC_134468.1, from coordinate 72,765,094 downwards.
CATTGTAATATAACTCATTTAATTCTTTTTGATTGATGCTACGTCTCTTTGACAGTCAGGCGGGGTTTTGATTTCGTGGGTAATTTTTCCTTGAATATTTCTTTCCGTCGGGTTTTTTTTCCTATCGAACTTTGGGTTAGATTTTTGTTTCCGTTTGTTTTTTCCGAAACCGGGAAAATACCCAAAAAGTACCATGTAGTTCACCCTATCGTAACCGAACTTGAGATCAAATTATCAAATTACGTCTGATTAAAAACATGCCTATAATATCAACTGCTCTCGGATTACTTAACGCAAAAGTCAAAAGGAACAAATTAGGTATTGGGTATTTTGGCATATTTGCTATTTTTGTCATTGAGTGAATTGTTATGTAAACGTTTCGTTTCCGGACATAACACTCCCAGGCAAAACAGTCCCAGCCAAAATAGTCCCAAATTGTAAAAATATTCCCAGACAAAACAGTCCCAGACATAATAGTCCGAATAAATATCGAAACAATTGTAAAAAATAATCTATAAACAATTAATAAACATACTCTATGAGTTAAATTAAATTTCTGAAAGTTTTGTTTTTAATTGATTATGCCAAAATGAACGAGGATTATACCAAAAAGTTGTTTCAAAATACATAATTTAGCGAAAAATTCAGCTTAATATTTGTTTAATGAAGTAAAATTATATGAATAACTGAAATGGTTCCTTTGTTAATTGGTGTGCATATGGTTAACTTTGTTAAGTAGGGACTAATTTGTCTGGGACTGTTTTGTCTGCTTTCATGGGACTGTTTTGTCTTGGAATAATTTAAAATTCCGGACTGTTTTGTATGGGGCTGTTTTGTCTGTTCACCAAACGTTTCTGTTAATTCCATATCTAGTCCCATGAGCCGCTGAAGCATGGCTCACTTCATAAGTTAATTAAATTTGTTTAAGTATTTCATTTCGGCTATATTAGAAGTCACCACAAAGGCTGCACAACTTCAAGAGAACGGGGGTGGGGGGGGGGGGGGTGTGGGGGGAGATAGAGCTTAAAACTTCAGCATGAAAAACTCATAAAAGATTCATAGTTTGTGAACTCTAGATGTGAATCATAAAGAGGTGAGGCGTGCCGTGTGTTTTGTTAACCTATGAGTAAAGTCGGCAAACTTAGGCCTAAATTAAGGGGACAAAGCAACAAAGCCACCAAACAAGAGTATAATTATTTGTTTGTTAAAGAACGCTTTCCCAAATTAAAGTCAGCGAGTAGGCTAATCTTTTCAATAACTTTTCACTCGTGACAACACGCATCACGGGAATGTGGCCCTTAATTAGCATTTTACCATCTCCTTAACTCCCCCGTGCTTAAGAACAGGCGAAGTGAAGCGCGCCCCTCAATACCTAATTAGCAATAGCTGACTCGTTTGCAAAATAACTGCACACACAGAGAAAAGAAAGGATTGTTTAGACGAATTGTGTCAATTAGCCGCATAGTAATAAAACAGAAAATGCAAATTTATGTGTATGAATATATTGATAATAAATATTAATTCGGATATTAATTCTTTTTGCGTATTAATTGTCGTTACTTCAGTTGAAAAGACCTTACTTAAAAATAGACAAATATGTTTCTAGCACGACGATCAGATGAATACAGAAAAAAAAACAACTTTTTGGCTCGAGTGACTCTAAAAATAGTCATTTTTAACAAAAAAAGTTAAGTCGAATTTTCATTAAAAACTACTATCAACTTCACACGTCTGAGGATGTTTCTTTCAGAGCCAGCAATTAAAATTCAAATTAAAATTAGAATTGAATAAATCGGCTTCACGCATTTTTCGGCCAGTTGTTCAGTAGTCTAAGTGGAACTATTGCGATGCTTAGCTATTTGATGTTTCATAACTACGTATTAGCGGTTAATTAGCACACGCGCTCCTTTGGCTTATAATTAGAGATTGGATTATAATCAGAGACAATGGTAAGTTATTTGGTCACAAAGGCAGCAACCCAATCAACTCCGATAAGCTCCTCATTCCCCAATCCCTTCTTTTGTCAACAAAAGAATAGAAGAATTCCCCCTTTTGCCCCATTGTTACCCAAAATCACCTTGAACCTTGCCATAAAAATGCCACCCAGGATGTTCACAATAAATTCTATCCAATAAATATCTATACACTAATAACCAGGTTCAATAGTAACCCGACCCCCCCCCCCCCCCGCGGTCCTTAAAAAGAGTGGTAACAAAACAAGCAGGAAACGCGTGCTAGCCCATGTGGACGATAAAGACCGCCGGTCTTTGTTTTATCAAAAAAAAACAATGAGGGCAGTCATAAGTGCGTGTATGGTGGTAACCGTTAGCATTTTAAACGGCCTTAGGAGAGCCAATAATCTGAAACTACTATTAGGTTATATTGGATATTTTGTGTCAAAGTATACGAGCAAAGATCATAGAGAAACAAAGATTGATAACATAGCAGGACAGGTCCTGAATTACAATCGAAAGAACAGTTACATAATGAACTTGTTAACATTTTAACAGCAACTTTAATCAGACCCTATATAAGCAAAAATGGACAGAATAAAGATAAAAACAAAAAATATCTATTTCCAAGATCGAGTGCTTTAAAAATTACTGAAACTTATACTAATAATAACCACACTTTACTCAGAATGAGGACAATACTACAACCTTGTGGGAACCAATGAAAGACAAAGCAAAAAGGCAAAGCAAAAAAAGGCAAAGAAATTGGCAAAAAATCATAAACATTTAGAAAGTCTGGCAAAAAAGAAAACCACAGAACTACATGCCTAAGTCCCTGAACACATACCATATAACTTGAGAAGTCACAAAAATCTCTGATCAGTTCTAATAGCTGCAAAAGGGACAATCGAACTCCAAATGAGGGCGACTCTTAAATTCACTTAAACGATTCAAAAACGAACGGTATCTTAGTCAATGAAAACGTTAGCTAGAAGTTCGAGTGATTAAATTGACCAAAATTATATGAACTTAGAGGGCCAATGAGAACTGTTAGTTTTGATACTAATCAACACGACCAAAATAAAAACATCAAGAATCAGTAGATTCATTTTTTTCATAAGAAATCAATGAAACCTGTCATTTTTGAGACTACAAGATAAGGCAACAAAAACACAATCATTATTTGCAAGATATCAAAAACTCGCTAACACTATTTGAAAATAACTAATGGGAAAGTCAATCAAAGCATCTGCTGCGAGTTGAAACTATAAATTCGATTGATCAAATCCCCATTAGCAACCGATGTGATCTTTGATTAAAAAGTTGAGTGATAAGAAATAAATTCTAAAAACCTAGCAAAACTAAAAAAAAACTCAGTTTTTTGTGAAAAAAGGTGTCAAGAGCATGAAAACCTCAAGCCATGAAATCAATACCTTGATTAGGTTCATTTATATCTTTTTAGCAAGCGATTAAACCTGTTTTGGATTATATTTAGCGATTAAACACTGGAAATAATAAAACCGTGGCAAAAATAAAAAGTTCTTCAGTAATTTATGACAAATAGTGTCCAAATAAATCAAATCAGATCAATTAGAACACATGATTACAGAAAATCAGAGGAAAAACGAAAAACAACTGATAACAGAAGTAAAAATGACGCACTGAAAAAGTTCCTAATGGAAAATTAAACGATTTTAAGAACAGCAATTTCTAACTCCTTTTTGATTTACCTATGAAAAAATTCGCATATTAAACAATTTCGTTTTTTTCGTTCTCTGTTCTACATAAGCGTGACTAAAATTGGCACTCAATTTGACCTCTCATTGATGTGTAAAAGCCGAAATAAGTGCAAAAGATTAAAAAAAAAAACAAAGCTTGAGAGTCCGGAACCAAACCAAAGTAAACAATTCGCAATTAATCAACCAGTCACTAACTGACATGGGCCCTTTAATTAATTCAACTTTTGTTTTCGAGCATTAACGGATGTAAACTAATCTGAGAGAAACCAAAACTCATATCTGCCAAATTATCTGAAAAAATTTCTCAACAGTTTGCAGCTCCGGAACCAATGTCGATGAAACAGTACTTATAATCATCATTCAATTAATGACTTCCATCTGATAAAAATTAAAAAAAGCGGTACATTAAAGAACCAAAGAAATAGAAGAGAAAATCAAAGAAATTGTTTAAAAAATCCTTAAGAGATATAGAAATGATACCGCCCGACAAAGATTCTGGCAACAATTAAAGTTCCATTTTGCTCGATCAGCGAAAACTACAAAGTATAACCTTGAAGTGTCATCCTTAGTAGCACTAAAGTTTTTTTTACCTTCATAATAATTCTAGATTCAGTAATGAGATGGAAAAACGTTTGCTATCAAAAAAATTTAGCAAAACGCACAAAAAATGAGGCAGAAATAAGCAAAAATTTAATGAATAGGATATCATTTTCTTTGACACCCAACTCAAATCTACGAATTGGAGGGACCGCCTCAACTTATCAAAGACCTAATTTCAGCCAAAACAAATCCCAATTCCAACAGTGCAAAATTGAAAAAAATGCTCAAAATTGCATCTAAATGTCTAAAATTTGCTTCAAAATTTCGAAAATCATACCAAATTTACTAGTTTAAGCCGAGATAATTAAGTCAAACATATCTGTTCGGCACAATTAGAGTGAAAACTATAAAAGTCGCTTTGAAAAATATCGCGTGACAATTGTCTCCTGAACAGCGCAAAAGTTTTTCACACCTGCTTTTCTCGCTCTCTCTCTCTCTCTCTCTCTCTCTCTCTCTCTCTCTCTCTCTCTCTCTCTCTCTCTCTCTCTCTCTCTCTCTCTCTCTCAGAATGTAGCTTGAACAAAGACTACTCTCTTTCTCTCTCTGCTCAGCAGATTGACTTTTGGTCAGCAGAATGATCTGTATACTTATTTCATCTGCTGCATTTAAGTGCGTCTAAAACAACCTCTAATATTGGAAGTCACCGATTTGCAAAAATAGATCAATATTACTACATTAAGAGTTGTAGAAAGACAGAGAAGAAAACACAAACTATTTATTTCAGATTTTAGTAACAGGACAACTCCTGATTGAAAAACCTAAGCGGTTGCAAATTTCCATTGCATCTGACTATTGGTCTAAAGCTTAAATCTCATCCTGGATCTAACTCTAATTGAAACTAACAAAACCGGTTCGCGGTTTATCAAGGAAAATATATAAAAATTACAAGGAAAAACTAGGCTGAAACTTAAATTCCGTTTTTCGGCTTTTGCACTCAAAGTACTGACCGTGGAGCTTGTTTTTCTCTACCGCTCTGACAAACGTATCTAGAAAAAACGGAAAACAGATCTGGACAAGGCAAACTCTAATTTCCTTGAAATACATTGCCAATAAATTTTTCTAAACAAATCATTTTATATTGATCAATATTACCTTTTCGATAATCAGAAAGAAAAATATTGATAGAAAAAATGCAGAAAAAATGACAAATAATTCAAAAAACAGATGCAAAAAAAATATCGAAAAATTATTTGAGTTTAAAAAACACACACAATCATAAAGAAAACTGTAACCGTAGCTTAAACCAAGTTGACACTTAAAAGTATTCATTAAAAGAAAATCGCAAGAATCGCTCCATAATTGCAGTTTGCGGCGAAGTGAAAAAATGGTATCGAAACAAGTAAAAACAAACAGATAAAGTCAAGATTCGCAAAATGACTGAAAGCTTTCGAGAGTAAATGGTCTCTTTGTCAATATATTTTCACCAATAAAATACAACCCATATACCAGTAAAACTGCTTGAGAAATGCGTTGAGAATTGTTTGAATGAAAATCAGAGATAGAAAAGACGACACAAAGTAAACCCAGAGAAAGTTCAAATGTTAAAACTTGAAATAAAACAAGTAAACAGTATCGAAGCAAGAAATATTCTTATGAAGAAACCAATTAAACAAAATCCGTTCCTGCTACTGGAGAGCAACTAGGAGCTGTCATTAATGGGGCTATTATACTTGTCGAAAAAAAAATCTGTAAGAAAGCAGAATTTGAAAAAATTGAAGTAAAATTTTTGAAATCAAACAATTCCAAATACATAAACAGCTTAAGACATTGATCACAAACATAAAAAATTTTTGTTGGCTCCTTAGCTTGCCCATTTGTTATTTCAGGAGACTGAGGGATGAAAAAAGACCAAAAATGAACAGCAAAAACAGTCGAAAGCCGTAGGATATCTAGTGAAAGCATATATATATATATATATATATATATATATATATATATATATATATATATATATATATATATATATATATTGTAACGGCTGCTCTCCTTGTGTTTCACAAAGAAAGTTTTACACCGCCCAGTTCGTTCTGAGTGGTTACAAAATCTGTCCGGATACTTCGTTTATGCAGTTCGCTTTTGTAACTGTATATCCGCTCTGCTGTACTTACCGTTGCATTAACTATTTTAGTTCGTAACTATTCGCTGATCTTAGTTTTTTCAACTATCAATTTAAACTGGATTGCTACAGATCACACAATACGGGATCTCTTTATGTATACCAGTTCAATCCGATAGAAAAAACAAATCAAAGACAAAGATATATGTCTAAGATCTGTTTGTGCAAAAATATTTAAACTTAAACGTAAGTTGGCTTTTGCTTTTTGTACTCACAAGTTGAGAATGCGAGAAGTTGGGGTTGTAACAGTTGAATTTCAGCTCCAATAATTCGTTGATGCAAGACACAGTAACAGAATTTACTGCTCAAGAATAATCTTTTGAATACAAGACACAGTAACAATTTACTGCTCAGGAATATTTCTAGTTCAAGACACAGTAACACGTTATTTACTGCTCAAGACAATTTGTTTTGCAATATTTTGCTGAGTTATACTTTCAGCCGTTTTCTGCGGCTACTACGTTGAGTTCTGTGTGTTGCTTTTGTTATTTCCCCCTTTTTCTCTTTTTTCTCACGTGACAAACTGTAACTAGAACTAGAACTATAACTATAACTATTAAATGACTAAGACAACAGAAAGTGTTTTGTTTCTATTTTCCCCGCCTATGCAAGCTTGTTATTCCTTAAGCTCAGCTCCAACATCGCCGGCCCTGTTTTCCTTCGTGAAAACATCATCGTCAGTTGGTAGTACTGGAGCGAGCTTCACTACGGGCCTCTTGTAGTATCCATCTTTTGTTCGGATTTTCGCTGATCGAATCACTCCGTCGGAACCTTCAAAGGTTTCGGTTATTCGACCCAGGTTGTAATATCCACGTTTGTCACTGTCTTCCACTAACCACACAAGATCAGCCTGCTGAAGACTTCTGTCCGTTGTGGTCTGCCATTTCTTTCGACTATTCAACGTTGGCAAGTATTCTTTACGGAATCTGTCCCAGATGAGGTCTGCGTAAGCTTGTGTTTGTCGGAAGAGCTTTCTATGATCAACAAATTGCTCTGCACCTGAGAGATACGGTAACCAAAGGTTCTTGTTGCCAAGTAGGAAATGGTTCGGAGTAATAGCTTCTAAATCGGTAGCATCAGAACTGACTTGTGTCAGCGGTCTAGCATTCAGCGTCTGTTCAACAAGACACATCGTGGTTGACAGAACGTCCTCCGTGACTGATCGATTGCCCAGCACTGCGTACATTGCCTTCTTGCAACTCCTAACCAGTCTTTCCCACACTCCTCCAAAGTGTGGTGATGCAGGTGGGTTGAACTTCCATCTGATACCTTGTTGAATCAGATGTTCTTCAATTCGCACCTTGTTCCAAGCTGCTATATCCTCTGCCAGTTCTTTTTCAGCTCCAACGAAGTTTGTCCCGTTATCGCTAATCATTTTGACCGGTTTGCCTCTTCGTGCAATGAATCGCATAATTGCGTTCAGACAACAATCAGTGTCTAGTTTTGGTGCAATCTCTATATGTACCGCACGTACAGTAAGGCATGTGAATAGACAACACCAACGCTTTTCGTTTCTTCGACCAATCTTTACTGTGAATGATCCAAAATAGTCTACGCCCACATTCGAAAACACTGTTGATGCCACTAATCGTTCTTCAGGTAGATTTGCCATTACTGGTACCTTTGTTTGGGCTTTTCCCTTTCGACATCTAATGCATTTGTTTTTGATCGATCTCAAAGCATTTCGTATGCCTAGGATCCAGAATTTTTGCTGGACTATGTTTCTGACATGTTCAGTACCTTCGTGGTGATTATTCTTATGTTCATTTTGCAAGAATAATTCAACTACATGGTGCTTCCAATGTAACAGTATTGGATGCTTGGTTTCGAAGTTCAGATGACTTTTACCTATTCTGCCTTGAGCACGAATAAGTCCTTGCTGGTCTATGAATGGTGAAAACTGGAGGATTTTGCTGTTTTTTGGAATTTGCTTTTCAGCCTTAAGAGATTTCATCTCTTCAGTAAACTGTTCTTGCTGCAGTAGTCTGAAGATGCTTGCTTGTGCATCCTCTCTTTCTTCAACACTTAGTGTTTTTGTTGCCGGTTTGTGTTTTTTGAATACACGCTGTATGTATGCCATTGTATTTACTAGTCGATTGTAATTGCTGAATCGTTCCCACTGAATCATCGGCTTCTTCTCTTCAACCTTTGCTGAGGAGACAATTTCGTCGTTTTGTTCATCTGAAGCAAATGTTAAATTCAACTGTTCAGGCCATTCGTTCTCTCGTTGCTTCAACCAGGCCGGCCCAGTGAGCCATTCGCTTCTCTTAAGTTCGTCAACATTGATCGCTCGTGTCCCGATGTCAGCTGGATTGTTAATACCACTCACATGATTCCACTGTGAAACATTAGTTGTATCCAAAATCTCAGCCACTCTGTTTGCAACAAACACCTGCTGCTTACGGTGGGAGCTATGAATCCATTGCAGAACAGTAGTGGAGTCTGTCCAAAAGTTACAACTGTGAATCTTCGATTCGTGTTCCTTCACTATCTGTTCTTTAAGTCTCACCGCCATCACTGCTGCTTGTAGTTCCAAGCGTGGTATGGAAAGGTGTCGCATCGGTGCGACTCTGCACTTTCCGATTACAAATTCTAAGTCTGCTGAGTATTCTTTGGGCTTTGAACGTAGGTATACCACTGCGCACATTGTATCTTCAGATGCGTCGGCAAACACATGAAGTTCCCATTTGTCCTTGGCTGTGCTGAAGTATCTTCTATCAATGCTGGTTTCTGCTACTTCTGGAAGCTGTGCCTTCCACTTCAGAAACTCTTCTTCTTCGTTAGGTTCTACTGAGTTGTCCCAATGTTGTCCATTTTTGGTCCAGATGCTCTTCAGGAGTCGTCTCATGTGGACACTGAATGGTGCAAACAGTCCAAGAGGATCAAACACTGAAGAAACTAGAGATAAGATCTTCCTTTGGGTGATTGGGGTCTCAACTTTTTTGCTTGTACCTCTACAAACCTGTAGACTATCATCGGTAATCGCCCACTGAAGACCAAGCACCGATGACCCTTCCTGGCTGGGTTCTACTTCAACCTGCTTTGTTTTGCTGATTGATCTTAAGTGCTCTGGGATTGCGTTGGTTACCACGTCACTGTTGGTGATCCACTTCTTCAGTTCAAATCCATGTTTTGAGAGAAGAGGTTGCAGTTGTTTGAAAACCTTGATTGCTTCTTCAGGTGTTTCGACTGACTTGATGAAATCGTCCATGTAGAAATTGTTTTGGATTGTTTTTGCTGCAATTGGGAACTCGTCCTCGTTATCGATCGCTACTCGCTTCAGAGCGTAGTTGGCACATGTTGGTGAACTCTTTGCTCCGAAAACATGACGCTGATACTCGTAAATTTGCACAGGTTCGTTCATTGTTGGTCGCCACAGGAATCTCAAGCAGCTTTTATCCCGTTCAGGAACTTGCACTTGCAGAAACATTGATTCAATATCTGCGGTTAGGGCAATTGGTCCTTCTCGAAATCTGAATATTGTTCCAATCAATCCGTGTAGTAGATCGGGTCCGGCTAACAGCTTGTCATTTAGGCATACATCCTTGTATTTCGCTGCAGCGTTGCAAACACGGCGAACTTTACCCGGTTTGTTGGGGTTTAGTACTGGATGGTGTGGCAAATACCATTCTTTTCCGAAAGTGCCTTTGACTTCCGATTTACCAAGGATCTTCACAAATCCCTTTTCAACATCTGTATCAATTGACTGTTGATACAATTCTTTTAACTTTGGGTCTCGTTGGAATCTTCGTTCCAGTGAGTAGAGCTGACCAAGGGCTGAGCCGTAGTTGTTTGGAAGACTGGGTTCTGGTTCATTCCAGAGCATGCCCACTTCGTACCGCTCGCCTGTAAACTTTGTAGTGCTCTCTAGAAACTTCTGAGCTTGTTGCTCTTTCTTTGATTGACTTACAACATTTATTTTGGAAGCATAAGTTTCTATGTCCCACCATGATTGGATATTTTCTGCCACTTTCACATCTTCTGTGAAGGCAAAATGACAAACATTTTGACTTTTCTTGCCTGTCATGGGACCACTGACTACCCATCCTAATTCTGTTAAGACGGCGAAAGGCTCACTTCGTGTTCCAATCTTATAGTCCAATGGACGTTGAATTTCGTAGGCATCTTGTCCAAGTATGATGCCTACTTCCATCAGGTTGAATGTTTTGTTAGTGAGAACATTCAGGTGTCTGAACTTGTTCTTCAGTTCCTTGTAGTCATATGTTGTGTTTCCCAATGAGATTGCTGGGTGTGCAAACGCTTCAATTGAATGCACCTTTGAATGTAGTCCCTTTATTGTGATAGGAACCTTCTCTGTCCTCAAATCTTGCGTCCCATGTATGCCAGCTATGTTTAAGGTAACGTCTGTGCCTTTGGCTTGTAGTTGATCCTTGACACTTTGATCGATGAATGATACTGTTGACCCACTATCGAGGAAAGCGTAGGTAGTCAACCTGTTACTACCACTCTGAACCAATACAGGAACTATTTGAAGAAAACTAGTAACTTGGTTACTCTGGTTGATTGTTGCTGCGCTTACGTTAACTGCGTGACTACCCTTGTCCATTTGGTTTTTTGAGTGTAGCAGTCTGTTGTGCCTTTTGGTACATCCATTTATACCGCACGGGTGGGCTTTACAATCTTTGATTGCATGCCCTTTCCCCAGACATCCATAACATAAGCGTTCTCTCCTCACTGCCACGTATCGATCATTCACACTCATGTTTTTGAATGATGGACAGTTCCAAATTTTATGAGTGCCATCGGCTAATGGGCAGTGATCGCTTTGCGTCTGCTTGGTTTCTTGTAGGTTCGAACTTGCACTGAAGTTCGATGTCTTCGAGAATTGTTTTTCTCTATTTGCGTTGCGTCGGTCTTCTTCTTTGCGTTCCCCTTTAAACGCTGAAAACCCTTCATGCACGAATGCCATTCGTGATAGCCATTTTTCAAACATGATTAGATCAGGCCAGTCCTCGTCTTTGTCATCGACGTAGAACCACCATTTTTCTTTTAGAACTTGAGGTAGCTTATCAACTGCCATGTACAATGTCGAACTTGATTGCAAATCACCAATATGTTTGTACTCTTTAAGCACGTTCACGAAGTTAGATACAATAACAGGAAAATTAATCAGGCTGGTTGAATCATGAGGTTTCACTTGATTTGCTTTTCGTAGGCTCTCGAGCTGCGCATCTATAATTACATGCGGTCTTCCAAATTTTCTTTCTAAAATGTTCCAGGCAGCACTATAAAACTGTCCAGAATAGCCCATTCCCGAGATTGCAGATTTTGCTTTGCCTGTTAGCAGTGTCTTCAAATGGCTCATTTTTTCTGAGTCGGGAATCGTGCGTTTATCTACTGTTGCTATGAACATGCTAGACCACTCAGGCCACTCCAGCGGGTTTCCGTCAAAATTGTTCAACCTCAATTTTGGTAAACTACTGCTTGAATGTCCAGTGTTGTAGTACTTTCCAGCTATCGGCGATATATCCCGCCCTTCAACACTTACTGAGCGTTCGCGAGAGTTTAGGTACCATGGGTAATGCCTCTGCTTATTCCGTTCGGGGCTGACGTCAAAGCGAGCTCTTGGTCGAATTGGCGTTCGCGTGTCGTTCATCGAATTCGCCCACTCCGAGACATCTCTCCCTTTTGGAGTCCAATTGAAAGGTGACTTGTCACGCGCCTTAGTCGATTGAGAACGTAAGTCATCTTTCTCCAATGCTGTTCTTTGCAATTGGCGCTCTAGGTCTCGCTCCCTTTGCCGAAGCTGATGTTGCATCTCTAGTTCTTTCATTTGCATTTCTAGCTCCAACTTCTTTCGATCAAATTGTGCTCGTTCGATTTGCAACTTTCTTTCGAATTCAATTTCGAATTCCTTCATTCGTTCTTCAACCCGACGTTTCACTGAAGATGCTTCCGAAGCGTTTTCTGTATCCTGGTTGATTGTCCGTGTAACCGTATTCGTCGTTGCATTGCTTGTGTTACCATGATTTTGGTTAAACTCTGGAATTCCAACGTTTTGTTCTAACTGATGCACATTATTCGCAGGCGTTTGCTCTTCATTGGCATGAAGAGTTGACTGGCTTTGCTGGCTTGACATGTTCGTCTCTCCGTGGATATACGGTAACCACTCTGCGTTCAAATATTGAAAGTATTTTTCTTTCTCAAATTTGCGTTTTAAAGAAATATCTGGGTCTCGGAGAGTCTCAGCTTTCTTATTCACGAGTTTTTCAATGCTGTCGTCCAATTGCAGTATCTGCTGATAAAGAGTCTTGAGCTTGCTTGTTCGATCTCGATTATCAATGAGCTCAAAACCTTCTTCCTGTTTCTTAATCCACTTGTTTCGCAAGTTGTTGATCTGGCGATCCAAAACGCTTTGACTCTGTGACGGAGTCACTTCTTGTGTACTTCGGGACTGCAGCTTGAACCTCTACAGCTCCTTTATTTGTTTGCTTTAATTTAGTTTTTGCTTTTCAACGTTCCTATTTGCTTTGCCTAATTGGCTTTGCGTTGTTGAAATGTTCGTTGGGTTTTGTTCTCGTTCGTCGATGACTTCGTCACTTCGACTGTGGGGTTGGACAGCAGTTTATTCCACTGTCCGGGTCGGCGGACCAAATGTAACGGCTGCTCTCCTTGTGTTTCACAAAGAAAGTTTTACACCGCCCAGTTCGTTCTGAGTGGTTACAAAATCTGTCCGGATACTTCGTTTATGCAGTTCGCTTTTGTAACTGTATATCCGCTCTGCTGTACTTACCGTTGCATTAACTATTTTAGTTCGTAACTATTCGCTGATCTTAGTTTTTTCAACTATCAATTTAAACTGGATTGCTACAGATCACACAATACGGGATCTCTTTATGTATACCAGTTCAATCCGATAGAAAAAACAAATCAAAGACAAAGATATATGTCTAAGATCTGTTTGTGCAAAAATATTTAAACTTAAACTTAAGTTGGCTTTTGCTTTTTGTACTCACAAGTTGAGAATGCCAGAAGTTGGGGTTGTAACAGTTGAATTTCAGCTCCAATAATTCGTTGATGCAAGACACAGTAACAGAATTTACTGCTCAAGAATAATCTTTTGAATACAAGACACAGTAACAATTTACTGCTCAGGAATATTTCTAGTTCAAGACACAGTAACACGTTATTTACTGCTCAAGACAATTTGTTTTGCAATATTTTGCTGAGTTATACTTTCAGCCGTTTTCTGCGGCTACTACGTTGAGTTCTGTGTGTTGCTTTTGTTATTTCCCCCTTTTTCTCTTTTTTCTCACGTGACAAACTGTAACTAGAACTAGAACTATAACTATAACTATTAAATGACTAAGACAACAGAAAGTGTTTTGTTTCTATTTTCCCCGCCTATGCAAGCTTGTTATTCCTTAAGCTCAGCTCCAACATATATATATATATATATATATATATATATATATATATATATATATATATATATATATATATATATATATATATCAAAGTTTATCACGCTTTTTCAGCTAATACAGTTGATTGTCAGAGAACAAAACACATTTTTATAGTTTCAAAGAAAAGTCATTTAAAATCAATCCAGTGAAAATTTAAACTTCGTTTTTGATTAACTTAAATAAAATAAAATTTCGAAAATGTAGAAGGACCATTTAAAAACATATGCAATCTGAAAACAATCTGAACGTCTTTGATATCCTTTGAGTTGAACCATGAACTTGCTGAATTAGTAGTACTTGAAACAAAAAACTAAATCCTTGGTAAAATTGGCAAATAAACTATTTAGAATCTCGAGCTTTTGCCCGAAACAAGTTCATTCTTGTATTGGAAAACACTTAATTGAAAAAGTTTCATTTTCATTGTAGATTTTAATTATCTTTGGTGTCATGAACTATCGTCCTTTGGTTGAAATCACGCGAAAGTTTTTAAAGAAGATCAATACTCTACAGCAATAATTTCAAGATTTCTTTTTTATGACATCTGTTTCTTTCACAAAAAACACAAAACTTTTTGAACTCATTTTCTTTTTGAACAATTGGACAGATGAGCTCCATTAAGAAATGGGTTAATAGTTAACGATAATAGGGGTCAGATCTCGGCATTAATTGTTCTAATTAGGAATCAAGTAATTCCAGATTTTAATTGATAGCAATGTGATGTTATTAGTGATTTGTTCTATCGTTATATTTTTACCCATAATATTCTGAAACCTCCAGGGGAGATTTGTAAAAACACTTTATACGTTTAGATAATATACTTTTTAATTAGTTTCCCAGAAATCGTTGATGATATCGTTCTACTAATTCAGTAGCGGTTCAGTAGCACTGCTTCTCTGCAAGCAATTTTAAACTCATATTTGACACTGGTTTCAGTATCATTAAGAGTAGATACTGCAGTCGTGCCTAATTATAGACACAACGAAAAATAAAGAGGAGGGTAGCGCCATGCAGAGTATTCTTGAACAACCTCGGAAGTAAGTTTTCAACTTGATTAGCAAAAAATTTTCTGGTATATTTTGGTTAAAATAATTTGCCTTTGTTTTGTCTTGTTTTATTCATTCTTGTTTTATTTTTCTTCGTTTTCTTAGCTTGGAGGCAATCTGTCGGCCTAGTTTATTTTTCGGTCAACAACTTACTTATTCAGTTTACTTTGTTTTTTATTTTTTAAATATTTTATTTGATAGTTTCGGAAACTGTACATGTACGGTTTTCACCATGCCATCCCTGTTTTCCTGTAAATTATTTTACAAGCTCTGCAATGAGAGGAGAAAGGAAATATCAGATAATTTTATTGGAAAAGGCTCACCCGTGTCGAAATTACCACCCCCCTTGATTAACCCAGCCCCCCTACACTGACGTTAGAGTAGGAAGTAATTGTCCATGGGGTGTAAAACTAAGTAAGGATAGGGGGATAATGGTGGGTCAATGAGGGGTAATGGGCGGAATTTTTAGATTTCAAACCCCACAAACAACCCAAAAAATGTAAAATTAGGGCGTAATTTCAAAATGTTAAAACGATGTAATATTAGGGTGGTACTGGGGTGTAATGGGTGTAATGGGGGGAGTTTTTAGATGTTACCCCCCAAAAATCACCCCCCAAAAAGATGTAAGATTAGGGGGTAAATTTGAGGGTGTAAAATGATGTAAGATTAGGGGAGTAATGGGGGTAATGGGAGAACTGCTAGATATACCCCCTTCCCCCCCAAAAAAAGTTACCCCCAAAAACGATGTATGATTAGAAGATAACTTTACGGGGGTAAAACGATAGAAGATGAGGAGGTAATGGGGAGTAAGGGGAAACTGTTAGATTTTACGCTTCAAATTTACCATCCAAAAAGATGTAAAATTAAGATGTAAGTTTAGGGGAGTAAAACGATGTAAGATAAGGGGGTAAGGGGGAGTAAGATTGAATTTTTAGATTTAAAATAAGGGGTAAAAGGATGTAAGGTCAGGCGGTTATGAGGAGCAAGGGGGAATTATAAGACTGAACCCCCAAAAATTACCCCTCAAGAAAAGCATAAGAGTAGGAGGTAACTTTATAGGGGCCAAAAGATGTAGAAGTGGGGATTTAAAATGATTAATTGAGATACATGGGATGGCTAGTATTGGGCAAGCTTCTGTGGTCTGAGGGCTTAGTCGAACTGGCTCAGAACAGAGGTTGTGGGTTCAAGACTGTCACTCTGCGACTATGGATTTAACACGATGAAAGAGTGGGGCTGCAAAGGGGGTTAAATTGATGAAAGAGTAGGGGGTAGTGGGAGGTTTAAAAGACGCAAGAGAAGGGGGTAATGGGGGTTACCCCCTACTCTTACATCGTTTTACCCCTATTAATCCCCTTTTCTTACATAAACTTACCTCACTACCCCCGGCTCTTACATCATTTTACCTCCCATTACCCCTATTCGTACATCGTTTAACCGCCATTAAACCTCAACTCTTAAATCGTTTTACACGCCATTATCCCCCCAACACTCTTACATTGTTTTACCCCCCATTATCCCCCTACTCTTACATCGCTTAACACCCCATTGACACCCCCACGTCTTACATCGTTTTACGCCCATTACTCCCTACTCTTACATCGTTAAACCCCCACTAAACCCCAACTCTTAAATCGTTTTACCCGCCATTATCCCACCACCACTCTTACATCGTTTTACCTTCCAAAATTACCCCCACTCTTGCACCATTTTACCACCCAAAATTACCCCCTTACCCCGCACTCTTACATCGAATTACTTCCATTACCCCCAAAACGATATAAGAAGTTTGAGGGGAATTGACTAAGATTTCCCCCGTTACCCCCCTAATCTTACATTTTTTTTGGGGGTAAAAATTCGACACGCGCAATAGTCATGTTTCAGTTTATTTAGCGAGAAGTGTCCGACAGTTGCCTGGCTATTTTAGTATTCTCTGCACTGCATTAAGCTATCCTGCCTTAGAACGGCAGGTTCTGAATCTTAGTATGCCATTTTTACGGCACCATATTATTTTTGATACCATCTTTTAACCGAACCTTAGAATTCTTAGTATGGCTTTAATGTGGCACCTTAGAAACCCTAATGTGGCCGTGTACGGCACGCCAAGTGAATGTGACAAAACTTGATTTGGTTTTCTTCTAAGACTTTTGTTGTTGACTTATGCGGTGCTACGGCGTTACCAATTTCTCCAAGTTCGGGCAACCTGGTAAAGCTAAATCTAGAGCAAATTTAAGCTGGAAAAAATGAACTTATCGTGTTTTATTCTCTGTACCTAAGAGTTTCATCAGAAGTCAAAATGCCAATCTAACCTAAAAGACTCTCATGAAACTAGTAGCAAAAGAGACAAAGCTAACATCAGTCATGACTTTGACCTGAGAGCTGATTAACAAATAAACAAGAAACGAGAGTCAAGGCTGAGCTTTGAATGAGGTGACAGTTGCAATTAGAAGTGCCTTAAGTTGATGCTGGTTTGCTTCAACTCCTTTGGACTAATGTCATCAACCACTAGTGCCTTCTGTAAGTCGTTTTATTATTTTCCCTAAAAACTTCCTTTTATTGGAACCACCCCCAAAACGTTAAAATTAAGTTCCTCAAGGTTTCGGATCTTTTCTGTGAGAGACCCTCCACGCATTTTTGAAAATTGTGTATTTATTCTTATTATAGTACCAAAGATATAATAAATGGTAGGATCTATGGTATCCAACCATAAACTGCATAAACAGCAGATAATGTTTCTGAAATGAGAAATGAAATGTCTCTTTTTGGGTCCTCTGCCATAACCAAAGTCGTGATTTGATGTTCTCAATCTGATCAGGTTTCTGTAAATTCCTGAACTCTTTTTCCTGAACTTCTTAGATTTTTGCAGCGACCTGATCTTACAGAATAATCAGAATAATGCTTGATTAGAACGGTGCGGTATTGCAAATAAAATCTTACAAAAATTATTTTATCACTGAGAGAAATAAAATGGTTCATCAACCAATAGTGCTGATAAACTTCGCTCTACACATTTTGCGAGATTTTATATAATAGACAAAACTATACTTCAACATATTGACCAAAGTCATAGCCATCTTCTAACAGTACTATAAAAACATTTCAAGCTTTGAGGGTTTGAGGGAACTAAATTCAATTAAACAACCTGTATGGTAACCATGTTGTCATTTTAGTCCTGTGGCTGGCTATAATAGAGGAAGTGTGGAGTTTGGATGCTCTTGTTTTTATATTACCCGGAAGTCATTCTCTACCCGGTGCCGAGTGTGCACGATTCAGGTATGAGCAATTCAACGTGCACAAGAGCAGGCATAGGTCGATGTGCGGCTCAAGACCATGGTGACCGATAGAGGCTCTGATCAGAGTCATTCGGATAAAGAACAATCCTACTCGTGTTTTGCAGCCTCGCATCTATCAGTGTCTGGCTTTATTTTTCTTTGGGAGAGGGGGTCCAGGCTAAAACATGGAAGCGCAATAGATTTAATACATTATACCCTTGTCCAAAAATTACAGTTTTGAACATTGGAATATGTTCGGTGCTAGAAACGAACAACGAAAACCGTTATGATTTTCTGTTGTAACCGCAAAATTTTGTTTTTTGTTCCGACCCCCATTTTATTGGGGAGGGAGGAACTATATACTCAAAGGGGTTTTTTTGTTCAGTCAATTTTGGCAGATCTATATATTCATCGTAGAGAGTTGTGTGTGGTATCATCACGTGCAACCTAGAATATGGAATTGAAATAATTTTTTCGAATTTTGTTTTTACAGGGAATTATCGAGTTTTACAGTTTTGTGGATATTTGACAGTTTTTATTCACTTTTTCCGTAATTTTTGATAAAATATGGCTCAGTTTTTATTGTAATTCAAAATATGTAATTTTTGACGTTAGATTTTTATTGTTACCATTAGAGATAGAAGGGCATTGCTGAATTGTCTGATTGGAGATTTTTTGGCTAATTTTTATGATCAATTTTTCAACATTCAGTTTCTTCATCAAAAATGGCACAAAATATGCTTTTTTGGTCAATTTTGTTTAAGTCTGCCGAAAGTAGAGACCTGGAAACCGCTGACACAGTCTCTGTAAATTCCTAAAGAAAACTGGTTGAAATTCGGCGCCCTATAAAAAATTTATTCAGGTTTAAATTTTTGAGAAAATTCGACAGTTTTTGTTCACATTTTCGGTACTTTTTTTCTGAAACTTGCTTAAATGTTGCTAGAATAAATTAAAATAGTTTTTATTTTTTATCGGTAGAGAGTTCTTGGTTACCGTTAGAGATAGAAGACCGTTGCTGAATTGTTTGATTGGAAACTTGTTTGGCTAAAAATTTTGATAACAAAATTCAGACACTTTTCATCAAAATTTTGCACAAATATGCTTTTTTGGTTTAAAACTGTTCCAAAATGTTTAAAACTGCCAAAATTGATGACGTAAAAACCGCTGACACAATCTCCGTAAATTCTAGAAAAAAGCCATATGAAATTAACTGTTCTACAAAAGTTTTCTGGATTTAAATTATTGCCGTTTTTTTTGCAAATTTAAATCAATAATTATTTAAAAAATGCAGCGTTTTTTATGATTTTTCAAATATTTCACCCAACAATTGATCTCATTCGCAATTTTTTAAAACAATTGAGTGTTTTTTTGGCAATTACCATGAGGCCGAATGTAGATATAGTTTGATTTCAAAAAGAAAATCTAATGGTTTTTCGTGGCTTTGACGAAGAGTTTTAGTAAACAATAACTGTGTACTTCTGTTTTGCCTTCAATATATATTCATTATTTTTGCAGACTGACTATGAAGTATTATAACATTCCTTCATAAGATACAAAAAACGGTGTGGCAATTTTTTATAAAGAACGGCGTCTTCGTTTTGGTACTAAGGGTTTTTCATTTTTGTGCATAATTGCCCATATTTGCTTCTTTTTAATTTCTTTGGTAATCTGTCTTATTACTGAAAAATACAAATGAAAAAATTGTTAAAATAGGCAAATGAACATGTTTTTTGGTATTAAATTTAATGTTTAAGGGGCTGTGACACCGTTCTCTTGCAGAATTTGGCAGAGTTCTTTTATTCTTTGTCCAAAATTTGTTGTTATTTTTTGTTGTCGAATGCCGTAAATTGGGTAAATAAAGGTCTCAATGGCCAATTAAAGATATATAAATGGAATATTAGAAACGGATATTGGGATATATCCAGTGGTTCTATTGAGTTCAAAAAATTGTTCAAATAAAAATAAAGGCGTTCCTCAACTCTTCCTATTTTGTTCTGGTTTTGTTACTTTTTACTTTTTTACATTTTTGTATTGTATCATTTTTGTAACTTGGTCTCATAATTGAGAAATGCCGATAATTTTTTGTTGAACCATTAATTACTTTCTCTGCTGGTTGAGCGTTTTCAATGATGTCTTTACTGCTTAGACAAATTGTTCCAGAAAAATCTTGTGATTCATACTTTTCAATGATCAAACTTTTCAATTTTTGTGCTTATTTTTGTTGTCATTTTGAGATAGTCTTTTACAAAGAAGATTTTAGGATTTTCAAGGAAACGCGAGTGAAGATTTAAACTTCTTGCAGTTAATATCTTATGGAATCAATGGCTTCAACCTTGTGGTTTCGAATTGATTGTAAGTTTTTTAAGTTCTGCTCGTTTTCATTGTTATTTTATAGTGCTATGGCTCATTCTCACTAATATCAGCACTAATGTCACAACCCTTATCTAGTGAACTAAAATTTGCTCTTTATAAAGGTATTTTCCTCAAATATTTTTGTTTTTGGTACCACGAGTTTTCATAAAATACTTGTCATTTTTGCATCTTTGCCCAATCTTTTAGGATTTCTTTCACAGTATCGCAATAAAGAGCAATTCTGTTGCCCTTAAAAAACGCAATCAAAATTTTTTTAATGTTCTCAGTGAAAAGTTTAATGATTATTGGCTGGGACACCGTTTTTGAGTACATTCTGAATTTTGTTTTGCCCTGTTTTTGAAGTTCTTTTTATAGTCGTATAACATACCCTGGATAAAACAGGTCTTAATAACTTTCTATGGAGGTAAAAATTAGTCTCGCAATAGGTTCAGTTGATAAATAAAGTTTTTAATCAGTTTGACGTTAATTCTTTTCATAAAACAAGGCTTATTCTTGAACTTTGCCTCTTTTGCTCTTTTCTTTCCGATTTCTTACCAAGTCGCATTGAGCAAAAGTCCATATGTTTTTCTAATGATGTACAGGTCCATGTTTTGGCATGTGTTTTATCTGATGATCCATTTTGAATTGGTTATTAATTGTTTTAAGAAAACGGACAACGAGTTTTGGTCGTAATTTTTTATCGCCGTCGTCTTTTCTGCTAGTCACATTAATCACAGGTCTAATCGGCCAGCCCCTCAGGTAGATTGTTTTTTTCATTTAGTGGTTTTTTGACGCTTTGTTGTTTTTTTTATCTTCCTCATTTGGCTGATAATTAAGTGAAAAGTGTAGATGAGCGGCTTGTCCAATATAAAAAAGTTTCGGGATGCTTGGTCTTGAATTCTGCAAAATGTTTGATATGTTTGAATTAAATCTTGTTTAAGGCCGGTTCCCAAACTTTTCGTCGATTTAATTCAGAAAAGAAACTGGCGGAATTTTAAAACCCTTAAGTTATCCAGAGCAGTCTGATTATCACAAATTGGTTTTCGTTGCTATGAAAACGAACAGAAAAGAAAAAAATATTCAAGGAAAATAGCTATAATTTTTCTGATTTTTCACAGGCCAACTGCTAAATGGCTTCCGAGATTTTTCCAGTACCGTCTCTTCGTTAATGTATTTCTCTCGTCTTCTATCTTGTTGTTGGTCAAAAGTGGTGGTGGGGTAGATTGAACTTTACATTTACCTATTTTTTTTTGAAAACTTTTTGATGGCGGAGATTTTTTGAAAAATACTTGCAGTGTTGTGTCCACTGCTGCACACTGAAGCCAATCAACCTTTTCTTGGATTGCATACTTTAAAAAAGAGCCTCAGAAAAGTGCGTTTGCATATAAAGTCCCCCCCCCCCCCGCGCTTCTCTACAATTTAAATGTCTACCAATTGACAGAAAGATAGGAAACCTTCAAAATGCAAGAGTTCACATACTGTTTAAAAACACTTGGTGTATGAGCGAAAAAATTACTACACACTCAAACCACTGAATAAGTAAATTGATTCTGAATGAGAAGACCGACTATTTAGAGTTGTCAATAAAGGGACAACGAGGAAAAAAATTGAAACAAAAACAAAAACAAAAATTAAATGCTGACGAAAATCATTTTCTAAAAAAACACATTTAATAAAAAAGAGAACCAAATCAGACAAAGTCTGAACAATTTCCATATCAAAATTTTTATATTGATATAAAAAAGCCTTTAGTTTAGCCAAAATCAACAAAACTTACTAGTATTAACTCTTGAGATTACAAAATAACAACAAACAGATGCGACAAAAAAATCACAAACAATTATTAAAAAAAACAATGTTTGAAGCTCTTTAAAGCATAAGTTCTACTCTACAATGTTTGAATTTGTTTTGGCCTCATTTGGACGTCAAAAAGTCCGTATTGTCAAGAGGCAATCAGAAGACACAACAAAAACGACCGGGAAATTGACCAGTAGCAAATGATCACAAGTTTTCATGTGGAGGGAGGAACTCTGTACTCAAATGGGTTTTTATTTGTTCAGTCTGTTTTGGCCGATCGATAAACTCATCGTAGAGAATTGTGAGTGGTTAAAAAGTTTTGTTCGAATTTCGTTTTTTACAGTGAGTTATCGAGCTTTACAGTTTTGTGGATACCTGACAGTTATTATTCAATTTTTCCATAATTTTTGCTAAAATTTGGCTGAGTGTTGCTGTTGTAATTCAAAATATGTTAAAATTGTTGACGTTAGAGTATTATTGTTACCATTAGAGATAGAAAGTCATTGCTGAATTGTCTGATTGGAGATTTTTTTGGCTAAATTGTTTGATAAATTTTTCAACATTCAGTTTTTTTATATCAAAAATGGCACAAAATATGCTTTTTGGTCCATTCTGTTTAAATTTGCTGGAAATAGAGACCTGGAAACCATCTGACACATTCTCTGTTAATTCCTAAAGAGACCTAATTGAAATTTGACGCCCTATAAGAAAATTATTGAGGTTTAAATTTTTGTGAAAGTTCGACAGTTTTTATTCACATTTTCCGTATTTTTTTCTTAAACATGCTTCAATTTTGCTAGAATAAATTAAAATAGTTTCATTTTTTTAACGGTAGAGTGTTTTTTTACCGTTAGAGATAGAAGACCCTTGCTGAATTTTTTGACTGGAGATTTTTTTGGCTAAAAATTTTGATAACAAAATTCAGACACTTTTCATCAAAATTTTGCACAAATATGCTTTTTTGTTGCAATTTGATTCAAATTGCCACAATAAATGACGTAAAAACCGCTGACACCTTCAACGTAAATTCTAGAAAAAAAGCTAGATGAAATTCGCCGTTTTATAAAAGTCTTCTGGATTTAAATTTATGCTGTTTTTTGGCAAATTAAACTCGATAGTTATAAGAAATGCATCAATTTCTCTATTTTTGGATTATTTCTTTGAACAGTTTATCTAATTCGCAAAGATTCGAAACACTTGGGGGCAAGTCAAAATCAGGGATAGGTTTGATATCATTATGAATTCTTACAATCAGAAATTTTTTAATTTTCTTTAGTGCTGCCTTTTTTTCAAAATTATTTTGCTTTTTGAATGTTGTTTACAGTCAAAAATTTCAATTCACGTCTCTAGTGATGACAGCTCCTATTTACGTTAAAATGTGGCCAAATGTAAATATAGTATGTTTTCAGAGAATCTAATGTATTAACGGCTTTGACGAAGAGTTTCGGTAAACTTCACATGAATTCTTGTGTTTTGGATTCAATTGTTATTCTTTTTGCAGTGTGATCCAAACGGATTCTCCATGAGGTGTAGGTGAACCTCTACAATGTATTCGTTTGTTATCTAATGTCTCTTATAACAATGATTACATTTGTTTTAAGAAAATTTCAGTAATTTTTGAACTCGTCAAATTTTTATCTTATTTCTGTCCGCTTTTAGCTTATTCTCAGTAAATACAGGCCAAATTGTCTTTCAAAAACGATACAATCTAATTTTTCTGTCGAGATTTTATTTATAAAGATCGATTTCTTTGTGTGATTTTTATGCATAGTTGACATTTGTTATGTTTTTTAAGTTTCTGTTGTTAAATGCCACATTAATTATCAGTCTAATTGAAAACAAAACATTGCAAAATTTGAAATTGAAAATATTTATTGTTTCCAATGCTTATGGTTTTAAGGGCTGCGACACCGTTCTCTTGCGGAATTTGGTATAGTTTTTTGCCCTGTATTTGTTGTTCATTTTTGTTGTCTGAATGCAAATATTGGATAATAAATGGTCATAAATGCCTATAATAGATATACAAATGAAATAAATAATTGATATCAGTATATAGCTAATGGTTATATTGACTTTCAAATTAATTTTTTCAAAAAAGGTAAAAGTATTATTCATCTTATCCCTTTTTGTTCTGATTTCCGTCTTTTTTCAGTATTTTTTAATTTTGTATCCTGTTCGT
Organism: Convolutriloba macropyga; assembly: GCF_964194025.1. Lineage (NCBI taxonomy): Eukaryota > Metazoa > Xenacoelomorpha > Acoela > Convolutidae > Convolutriloba > Convolutriloba macropyga. Next base: position 72,740,620 of record NC_134468.1, on the reverse strand, counting down.
AAATTAGCGTCATTATTGTGAGGTCTTGTTAATTTTTTGTTGAACCGAACCATAACTTTTCTCTGGTTGGACGTTTTGACTGATATAATTAAGGATTATACAATTAGTTTTAGATTCTTTTCAATTTTTGTGGTTCTTTTTTGTCATGTTGAGATAGTCGGTTCACTAAATTATTTTATGATGTTCAAAATAGCCACAAGTGAAGATTTATTTTCCCTGCGCTCAATTTTTTATAAATTTACTGGCCTCAACATTGTAGTTGCTGAAAGTTGTTTGTGAATTTTTTGTTTTGCTTTGTATCTAATGTTTTTTTATAGTCTTATGACTTAATCTCACTAATAACAGGTGCAATTAGCTTTCCAAGAAGTTGAGGAAAGAACTGTTTACTCCTTTAGTCGAAAATTTATATTGGTCATGAAATTTGATAATGTTGGTTTTTAATAAAGACAGTGATTTTCTGAGCTTTGTGAGTCTTATCACTGTTAACTTGTAGCTTTATATCTCTATAGACAAGTCATGTCCCTTATCCTTTGAACTAAAATTTATAACGGTCTAATTTTCAGGTGGTCCTTTTTCTTGGCACAACGGGTTTTCATAAAATTTTGGTGATTTTTGCACATTCGCCCATTTTTGTAGGCTTAAGTTTTTTTTCACAATATCACAGTAAGGTGTAGTCCTTTGGTTTTATGGAACAAAATTGCAGTTAAAAACTGTTAACAATTTGTACTTAGTGAACAGCTTAATGTTTAATTGGCTGGGACACGGTTTTTGTTCAAATTCTGAATTTTTCATATTGCCTGTTTTGTCGTTCTTGTGCAGTCGTATGACTAATTTTGGTTAATGGAAAGTCTCAGTCACTCTCTATTGAGAAATAAATAATTTCTCAATGGTCTCAGTTGATGCATATTGTTTCTAATCCGTTGCACATTAATTCTTTCCAAAAAAGCAACTTTTTCTTGAACTTTGCTCTTTTGCTCGTTTCTTGTCGACTTGGTACCTGGTCGCATTGAGAAAATATTCAACTTTGTTCTAATGAAGTACAGATTAGTTTTCATTGGTATAAGTTTTATCTGATGCCATTTTGCTTTGGTTTTTAATGGTTTTTAAAAAATGGACAACTAAATGTTGGTCCCAATTATTTTTTGTAATTAATTGATTTTATCGCTGTCTTTTCTGGTAGTCATCTTAATTCGGCCTTCTACGGCAAATTGTTTTATTCGTTTAGTAGTTTGTTGAAAGATATGTTAATTTTTTTTAAATTTCTTCCTCATTTTGTAGACAGTTAAGTGAAAAAGGTAGATGAGTAGGGTCGGAACTTTTTGTGCAAACGCACATTATCAAGCCTCCTTGTTTTTGAAAAGAAATGAACTCATAGTCCTTTTAGCAATCAAAAATTAACTACTGAAGACTTTTCCTGCAAAACTCCATTGAAGTCCATCCAGACTTTTTTGTTCCAAATTATGTCATACGCCTACTTAAATTAAATCAATTGCAGGAAAAATTCGAAAGATTAAACAAAGTTTCCGATAAAAAAAGTCGAACGCATTAAAAACGTAATTTTTTCACAGGAAAATTGAATATGTTCAAGAAGTTAGTTCAAAGTCAAAAGAAGAGCCAGTCGGAAGAAAAACAAAAAAGTAAAATAATGTCATTAATATCTAGTTAGATAGCGAATAAGAACTTTGATGGCGAAGCCAAATTGTAAATTCCAGAAACTCTTTCCTTGAAATCGGAGATTAAAATAGCCCTCATATTAGTAGACAATGACTGTTTCAGGAATTTGTATGTCCTTACTACTGATAAATTAGGACAAATTTGACTAAAAATCACCTTTCATGCCACTTTTTATAAATTTTTTTTATCTGGTATTTTAAAAATATAGCAAAGACGTTACCCCACTAAATTGATGTAGGTACAAAAAATTGCAAATAGTTCACATATTTTCAAGCATTCAAAATTTTTACCATATTTATTTCAGCAATTTCTTTTGTCTGTCGCATCTGTGGAGTCCCTCTAGACGCACAGAGAGACCTCAATTGTGGACAGACACAATGCGGTTGCAAATCCTCGCATATCCAATGCACCTTCAATACAATTGGTTCTCATACAACTCTGGGCAAAATAGTAAGTATTGAGTTTACTTTTGTTCTTCTAGTATCTTCTAGAATAAAAACTTCAATGAATCCGAGACCATGCTTGGCTCGCGGTAAAATGAGCAACCCAAACTGTCTATGAAAAGACTTTGTTGATGGACCCACCAAAGGGGTTTGTTAAACACATTAAAGGACTATCTGAGGTTGATATCATCGTTTAAATACAATTATGACCGATGCAATTCCAACGCAAACAGAATAAGGAGTGTGTTGAAAATTGCACGCACAGCAGCTAGTTCAGCTACTAAAGCCAGCTGAAGTCCTGCCATAGCTGCGTTTTCCAAACCAATCATTTTTTAAACGAGCAACACTCAGATTGTATAAGACTACTTGAGCCAGCCATTGTGTAATAATGATGATACCGACTGACGAGCAAAAATTTGATCAAAAACTGTTTGAATGAGGACAAAAAGACTGTTATGGTCTCCAGAATAAATAATTAGAAATTGTTTAATTTGATGAATCAATTCCAAGTGTACTAATTGTACAAAAAATACAAGAACTTATATTCCCTACAAGTGTATGAAAAATGATAGCTTGTAGATCAGTATAAACTGATGTCGGTTAAAAAACAACAACTCAAAATTAAATGGTTTTTGTGAAATGAGTCTTTTTGATTTGAACAAATTTGAGTCAAGTAATTTAATCAAAGTTTACAGCTATTATCCGATCTCAAAATTCTGGCCTAAAATTTTGTACTGATTTTCTCGATGTATCACATCATCGCTCTTTAAGTCATTATTTAGAGATAAACTCGCCAGATCTATCTAGATATTTCCCTTTTATAGTTGAAGTTCACCTGATCTATGAAAATTGCCCTCTTAAATTACTGAAGCCTCTTCAGGGAATTTGGGTAGTGTCTCGTCAAAGTTGCCCCAATGTTCTCTGGTTGATGGTTAGAAGATAGCTCATCAGCAAATTCGGCCTTTATAAGTTATATATGTTTTATAAATTAACTAGGTTAACACTAAAACTTTGAACCCTTCGGATGGGTAAAAAATGTGGTCATTTCACTGCTGATGAAAGAAATGGAATAATTCTTTCGAAATATGTGAATGTTGAAGTTCTAATTCTTTGCCTATAAAATTTTTAACAGTTTTCTGCGAGGTGTTCAAACATACCTTCAGAGCGAGCTATAGAAAAACTGAAAAAGAAACATACCAGAATTGCATAGGTCCTCAAAAAGTCCATTAGCCTTATGACGGTGAATGTATTTTCAAATATTCACATTTTACAAAGTTCAGACCGAAAATTGCGGCCAGCGCTCACTAAATTAAACTCCTCATCCGATACAAACAGTTTTGTAAAATTATTCAAGAAAAATTATGCAATAGGTAAGGTTAAGATTTTGCGCAATGTGGCCTCACTGACGGAGGATTTTACTCCAGTCTGATCCCGAGTCACTATACTTCCGTCTTTACAATAACAATTATCTATGGGACTACCTCACAAACATCCTCTTTCTGACCCCATAGAACAGCGTTTCCCATGAAAGCCCTCTAGTTTATTATAAAACATATATTTAGAAAGTGAACACAAACAGTCTCTGCTAAAATCCGTTCAACACCTAGCCTCCTTGACTGTTGTTTTTCATTTTTTGAGCACAAAATTTTTTGTTTATATGTGGATGTTTTTCTTTTTTGCTCTAATAATTTCCTGGGAACGAAAACAGAACACATTTCAACGTTGAAACTTTTTGTGGAATTTTTGTGTTGCGGAGTTTTTCTGATTTCAGCCTTTTAGTTCCGCAATTGGCATTACAAATCAAATTATACAGAACAAATAATGTAAAGGCAAATCAAGCTAGATACTTCTCATGGCGTTTAAAAACAAAATTGCTGGTTTGAAAATTTCAGTCCATTGGTATGAAATCTTATCTGGTTCCTGTTTCTTTTGGATTTGTGTGAACTAATGAGCAGTATCAATCAATCTATGATTCTGTCTCGAATGCTGTTCTAGATTTATATCTTCCAAATTGAAGTTGTCACGAATTTTATTTGTGAGACATCCCTCCTATAACTTTCGTAGGAGCTTGTTAATACAGATGCTTCTTTCATCAGGCTGTAAAACTAATCCAGTTGGCTAGCACAGATGCAAAATTTCGTTTTCGATGCTGTTTCTCATTCGTTTTCTCGCCTTCTCATCTTCGTAAATTTATTGAAAATTAGCAATTAATCTATTGAAATTTATGCTATCTTGTATCTCGAGAGCTTCTCCCATCAAAAATGCAACACAAGCTGTTTTTATTTTTGAGAACTCAACATTTCTATTTTTATCACAAAGCTTGCATAAGTTTGCTATTCTTTTCCTTTAAGGTTCATTTTCATCCTTTGTTGCACTACTGGTTGTGATGGTGAGACCATCGGGTTAACGATAAACAACACTTCCAGGAATATCTAAGTATATGTTAGAGTATAGTTCTGGTAAGCCTAAGGCAATTGGAGCTCAAAGCCGAGAGCTCAAAGTCTAGTGTGATATGAAACGTGAAATCTTCAAAAAAAGTGGGACGCTTGAAAAAGTATGAAATAATGACTTCTTGCTTGATCAACTTTCAAAATTAGTGATCGAGCCTAACTTTATTGTTGATTTTCTTTAACAGGGAAATTGAGGTCTAATTAAAAAATTTGCTTTGACCGCGTCTTGGAGAAGCAGATGTATGTCTCTGGAATTCCATACCGCTGCCACTTCTTCATGGTGGCCGCCGTATTGGCCGACATGGCGTTTAGCCGACAACCAAAAGTTGAGAAATTTAACCGACAATTTAAATAAAATTGGCAATGAAACTTATTCTAAAGCTGTGATTGGCCAATTTAAAACACTACTTCGTAAGCGGACAAATATACCGCAGTTTTTTCATCAACTAGTGTAACGAAGGTCTATCCGTGGTCGTACCGTATTTTACCGCTTCCGGCCATGCCTCAGCGGCCCGTGAGACTTGATGTGAATCTATCACAACCGAACTACTGATTTATGGACCAATTATGGACTTTTATTACCAATTATGAAAAAACTGTCGGTTAAATTTCTCATTTTTCCTTGTCGGCTAAACGCCATTTCGGCCAATTTTCCTAGCTCCCTTCTTCGTGCATCAGTTTTACTTATGTTTTGTCTTTTTTTCTCAATCACTGCTTTAATGCCTTCTTTCAGAACTACATTTTATCCAAGTAACTAACTTATTGAATAATTGCCCCAATTTTCTTTTGCAGTTAACTTCATATGTTAGTTATCTCAATTTCTTAGGCTAATAACATTTTTTGGCCTCAAGTTGTGCGATTTTCCCTTCCAACTGGATTTCAGCAACATCAGTAATAAAAATAAAGTGCTGTAATAATAGAAATTGTAAACACTTTTTCATTTGTTACGGCGTTGTACAAAGTTTTCCCACGTGGGTCCAAAGAACTTCGACCTGACAACCCACTTTCGTCGTTTCAGAAGTGTTTTCATTTGATCAAATTCACCTGATCGGGCTTACCTGACTTGGCAAGCTTTAGTACCTATTGCCTGATCTCAGTTCTGAGATAAATTCATAACTTATTTTCTCCCCCATTCTTGGGTGTTATATTCTTTTTATATTTGTTATATTTTTTCTACGTCGCTATGACACACCTCTTCTCTAACTTGGGCAAAAAGTTCTTGATCCATTCGTCATCTGGAAATCATTCTCTTGTTTATGTGGAGGAGAAATAAACATGTGTTAAATTTAAAATTTGCATTCAAAAAAGTTCAAATGTAGAAAATTTCACTATAGTTTCTGTAGTTCGTTACATGGTGAAAGTTTTCAAGTCCGTCTAGTTATGGATCAACTCAAAGATAAGTTATAATGATATTTGGAATAAAATTAAGGTTTACCTTTGCCATTCAATGCTTACTTAGTGCAGTTTTTTGCACGTAACACATCGTCCTCCTAACACGTATCCTTGATATATCTATAAGTAATAATGGCGAGTCAATTTTTATGCGTCAACATTTGTATTGTTTTCTCCCAAACGTATGATGTGAGGTTAAAGCATGATGCACAATTATTACAAATCAGCGATGAAATAGATAATGTTCACTTTCATTAATGAAAGTGAACATTATCTATTTCATCGCTGATTTGTAATAATTGTGCATCATGCTTTAACCTCACATCATACGTTTGGGAGAAAACAATACAAATGTTGACGCATAAAAATTGACTCGCCAATACTACTTATAGATGGAAACATGGACTCATTAGTTTTTGGCATTCTTGTTTCCATTCAAAAAATTTTCGTGCGCTCCGAGTCACAATGTCCAGACTTTCGTGCGTTCAAAATTGCTTATGTTTAGACTATCGTGCGTTCAAAATTGCATATGTCCAGACTATCGTGCGTTCAAAATTGCATATGTCCAGACTATCGTGCGTTCAAAATTGCATATGTCCAGACTATCGTGCGTTCATTTTCTTTTCCAGACCGTGTAATTTTGAACGCACGACGCCACCTTGTGCGTTCATTTCGGTCTGGACATATCGACTTTCAGTCTGGGACCTCAACCTGGGTTGTATTTGAATGGACAAATAACTTTTTAATGTTGTGATTAGAAAGACGTTTACACTGAGATGCCATAAGCTACTAATGTGAACTAAGGAATCAAAGCGTGTAAATCTAATGGAGACTTCCTTTAAAGATGAGGGGTTTGCTTCTGGAGAACAATTTAAATAGAATTATAATCGATGTTCATATCAACAGCGCAGTTTTTGAGAAAATCCGCGAGGTAATTGGGTTCACAGTTTATTGTTTTTAATCACTTTTAATGTTTCAGCATGTTGTTACGACCAAATTGGGTCCTACATGAGGCATGGGCAGCCCAATGGCTATTCTCCTGACCTGTACGTGTCACGACTGTCTGACTTCAGATCCGATGGGAAAGGCCTCGAATTTGTTAAGGTTAAGCCCCTGAAGTGTCATATCGAAATCAACATATCTCAAAATGAAATTACAAAGGCAGTACCGGATCATAGTATATCAAATTTTAATTTCAATTCAAGTATTGGCAGCTCAAAATTTGAAAGATTTTTTATTACAAAATGATAACAAGGAGGCTCCGTAATATACGTGCGCACATAATGTTCGGACCCAGCTCATCGACATTCTTGACCTAATTGGCTACCAAATGAGAAAAAGACAAAAAAACTTTATAAACTTACATATCAATCAAAAAACCACCAGGGAAAAATATTATAACTGAGAGAACCGATGAAAATTGCTGTAAATAGGACTACTACTGGGAAGACAATCATAAAAATCAAATAACAAACATTAATTACGACCAAAACTCGATGTCTATATTTCAAGAAAATAAAGATCAAACTCGCATCAGATAAACCTAAAGAAAATCAGTTATTCAAAACTTAATTAGGAAAAATAAGGGACAAGTCATCAATGAGACTGCTAACAGGTTGACAAAAAAAATCAAAAAAGGGGTCGAAGTTCAAAAACACAGTTCTAATTTCGAAAACAATTAAAATCAAAGCGATTAAAAATTATTATTTATAAACTGAAATCAATAAAATGTGTCTTTATATATCCATAGGAACAATTTAGAGCTGTCCCTATTCCGTCATACGACTACAAAAATAATGAAAAATACAGATATAATCAAAAAGTTCAATTTTTGCGCTAAAATGGCAAAGAAGCGGTTAAAATCATAAATTTGTCAAAACAAACACGTAAGATGCTAAGTTGCGCATCTTTTCAAAGCCAATGGGATCTACTATCAAGGTTTTAAATTAAAAAGAAAATAGAAATCTTATATAATGTTTAAATATATGAAAATCACAAAAAATTTTATGAAATCTCGTAGAAACAAAGCTGAGAAAAAAGAATGAAACTAAAACAATTATAAAGATTAGCTTATAGCTTACTAGAAATAAGTTGTCACTGGCTTTACAGAGACTAATTTATAAGTTGAGAGAAAAGTGATTTAAGGGAATGGTGAATTTCAAAGTCCAAAAATGATTTTGGAAACAAATTTTTTCAAGTCTATTACAGACACAAGATTTAAGCAAAAAAATGATGGATTAACTTGCACCCGCTAATGGTGGCAACAGAGCTTGTTATAAATGAGAGTAAGCAACAACACTACAAAGAAAACAAAAAATAGGGGAAAAGCCAGACTTCACAAACAATTTTAAGACAACACAGTGTTGAAGGCACTATAAATAAAAAATGTTATCTAAACGAACTGTACACAATAACTTGCTCCTCATCCGAAAGTCAACGGGTCATCCTCAAAAAAGGAGTGCGCTCAAATGAGAACAAAAAGAAACCCGAAAATTGAACAGTATCGAACACTCGAAGAATTCTTTTGAAATTAACTTGTCGAAGGCATCAGTCAGAACATATAAAAAATACAGAAACTATTGTTTGAATCCAAAAAACTATTTGAGACTTCCTATTAGTGATTTTCAGTTACATGATGGTAAAAATGATTTCAAAAAGGAGACAATTAAAAAAATCATTTTTTAACTGAAATATTTAGATCTAAGTCATTAAAACAATTAGCTGTAAACTGAAATCGTTGAATACGATCGATTATACGTCCTGCAGAAGCAATTGAGACATATCATAGTTTAGCACAAATCTGAGTTTCAGACCATAAACGCAAAAACTATTAAACAAAACAAGAAAAAGATCAGGGGCGCTTTTTTTCAAAGCTGTGCATTCTTTTAGCACTGTATTCTTTCAATAACATTGGTCAATAAAGTGATGATTTGACAAAAAACAAAATGAACCCATAAAATGTGCACCTAAATTCAAATATCATATTCCTTAAAATCTCGCAGTATCAAAACCACGAAACCATAATGTAAATGTAAAACCGATGCACACGTTTTTTACATATCACAGAAATTGAGTTTTGGCCTGTATGTACTGAAACTACGCCATAAGTTGAGATAAATGAGATAAAATGGTGATCAAGTTATAAGTTTCAACGACATTCTTTTAGAACAAATATAATCAACAAATCATAAGAGATAAAAATATATTACCTGAAAGCGTTGTCTATGTTCACTTTTAACTCTTCAAGAAACCAATTGGATCATTGATAAGGGCCAATGGACTACAAATTATAACAAATGAAAGCAATATTTAGGAATACATTTGAATTTGCTCAAAACCATAAAGACTGTGAGCTTAACTTCCTTTGAAATCGTAAAATAGTTTCGTTGGGCTTCATTTTTTTTGTAAATATTATGTTTTCATGAGTGAACCCCGATTTGAAAATGTTGTCAGTAATAATCATAAAAAACATAATAATGCGGATATACTTTGAGAACAAAAGACCCAGAAAAAATTACAGCTGAAATTATTTTTTTTTATTGTAAGGCTCCATTGTGAGATCAATATCCACCCTGATATTGCCTCGGGTCTAAGAAAGCGCCCCATTGTTCAAATTGTGTCAAAATACGTTAATTTTTAATCAAAATTTTTTATTTAGTCAATAACAAATAATGCATTTTGTATAATTATTGAGTTTATTTTTGCAAAAAAAACTGAAGCTCTTAGAGCCAAATGAAGTACAACAAAATTTTTTTTGAGCTTAAGGATTATGTCCGACGTTTTTAGGTGTCTACTTACAGCAAATTTAGAGAAACTGGGCTAAAAAACCTGTTTGGTCCCATTTTTGACAAAAAGTTTCTGAATTTTAAATAATTTATCAAAAATTGTAGCCATAAAACTTTGGCCGAAAAATTCAGTGACCCTTCATTATCTTTAAGATTTGAACCAAAAACACTACCGTTAAAAAAAGTGACCTGTATTAGCAAAATTGGCGACAATTGAGACACAAATTACGGAAAATTTCAACCTAAAACCATCGTAATCCGGCTGAAGGTTCACAAAAATTAAAGTCTCGATAACTCCCTGTAAAAAACGAAAATCAAAAAATAATCGAATCCATAAAAAATATTCGAATCCATGTTCTACTCTGGACGAGATTTCTAATGATACCGCCCACAACTCCCAACGATGATTATATCGATCGACGAGAATTTACTGGTAATAAAAACCAATTTGAATGTAATTCCCCCTCCCACAAAAGTGGGCCGGAACAATAAGGGTTTTCAGGCTTTTTACACATTTTGCATTCAACTGACAATTTTCTTTAACTACATCTGAGAACAATCATTGAAAAACCTCCTTCGTAACAGTATTTCTGTTGGCTTCGATTGTTATCTCCTCTTTTTATGATTCAAAATTTTCAATTTTCTTCCAAAAACCTCAGAAATCTAAAATCTGGTTTACAAAAGCGTTCGTAAATTTGTTCTGATCGAATCCTAACCTGATGGAATTCAAGCAAAAATACAACAGCAAAAGTCCCCTAGCTTTCCTGATTTTTGGTGATTTCAGCCAAGCATTTTATTCATAGTTTTTACAAATTTTTCTAAAACCAACAGGGATTCAATTTTTTATCTCATTAACAATATATTCAAAAAAAGCACTCTTGGTTTAAGCCAAAAGTGAGAGTCATCAAATATAACTAGAAATAAAATGATCAAGGCATCACTGTATCAGAGTACATCAAATTTTACTTCACCTCAAGTCATGGCAGCTCAAAAATTAAAAGAATTTTTATAACAAAACCATAATAAACATTTTCGTGTTTTTTGTACTTTTGCGCACAATTTCCATTTTTCAATAACTGTATCTAAAAGCGAACCTTGAAAAATTTCCCTCCAAAGCCTTCGTAAGTATTTTATTTCTGTTGACTTTGATTTGCTATCTCCACTTGTTATTATTCAAATTTTAAAAGCATCACAAATTTAAATTTTTGCTTAATAAAAGCGTTCCTTAAGCTTTTTTGATCGAACCATAGTCTGATGGAACAGACGCGAAATGTCAGCAGCAAAAGTCCTAACTTTCCTTTTTTTAGTGCTTTCAGCCAAGCCGTTTATTTATAAACTTTAACAAATTTTCTAAGACCAACAGGGATTCATTTTTTCACTTGAATAGGGTAATTGAAACATACACTCTTGGATTAGAAAATTGGGGGCCATCGTATTGCTATAGAAAGATAACCTAATTTCGAAAACATTTGAAATATTTGTCCGCCATCGCTTGATAATTTTGCTAAATATCAAACTAAGTTACTGGTAAGACGGTTACTTCAAAGCAATTAGATGAGCAATTTAAAAATGGAAAAAATAGAAAACTTCCGCCACATCCGCTAGAGACACGTGCTTGAGACTCCTGTTTGTTGAGTTCATTGGGGATGTTAAACATCTATTGCAACATCTGTGCATTCACTGGAAAAGTGATTTCGTATGAGATCAATGCTAATTTCTGTAACAGTTGCTTGACACGGGAAAATGTACAGTCTGGTTACTGATTAATAACTGTGTAATTTTTAGAGCCGTGTAACGAAGAGGAGCAAGGCCCTTCATAACAGCATAAGGGCGCTTTCCGCAATCAAACATTTGTTCAAGTTTGGTTATATTTTATGAGCTAAGAGGGTCAATTATTGGTGGCTGTTTCGGAAAGTAGTTAACATCAAACGAAACAGCTCCCAACTCTCCTAACTTTTCCCATTTTTTGAAATTGGCCTCCAAATTGTTCACTAAGTAAGCTTTTTACAAATATCTAAAATCTTGAGTATTTTCAGATGATTTTTTGGAACCGTATTTGGAGCCCAATTTCTAACTCAAAATTTAAATTAAGTTCTTTTTTCTTCCTAAAAAGCGAATATGTTAAAAAAAATTCTCAAATTCTTGATGACAAAATTTTTGTAATCAAGCAGTAGAGTTATTGAATGTAAGCAAATTGATGGTAGCATAATATTTTCCCACTTTTCTTGTTTTCTACCCAGCAGTTATTTTGGTAATTTTTTGCAACCATATCAAGGCCCGAGAGTTCGAAAACCAAAATATAAGAAAAAAACAACGTGTTTGAAAACTACTCGAGACTGTCGTGGATGACCAAAACCAATTTAAAATTGAAGAAAATAAAACTTAAATCTTTATAGTTTTGCTTGGAAAGAGTCCATACGAGTAATTGCTTCCAAAAAAATTTTTTTGCCTGAACAAATTTTACAAATAAAGAAACAACTACCCAAATCTGACTACATAAATACATGATTACACTATCGGATGCGCTCACTGTTCTAAAATTGATTTTCCATTGTCAGTTTCCAGTGTGCTTTTGCAGGGCTGAATAACTCAAACTGAAAGAAAGCTTTTCTGCTGACAAACCCTTCAGCGACACGTTTTGGACTTACCAGTCGTTTTTTTCGTGCACATTTGAATTTTTATCTTTATGGGATTTTGTCTCTTAATATCTAACCTCCCCGATATTAAATGCGCACCATTGCTGAGAAAATAATTTCCTTAAGATTGCTCGTGTGTTTGGGAAATAATGCACCCACGGAGGGGGGCACAATTGGAAGAGATCCTGCTTCCTTTTCAAATCTTTAATTTGTACAGAATTGGTTGTAGTTTCTGGTGTGCATAAAAACCTCCATACTAACTTTGTGTTTGTTTAGGTTCGTTACAATTCAAGACTGTGTCTAAATGTAATTTACGAATTGAGTTTCGGCAACACCCGTGCAGAGGGTGATTTCATGGTGAGAGGAGGAGAGGACCACGCAGACTTTATCTTCCCCCCAAATCCCAGTGGATATTATCAAATATTCCAATATGACAACCTGAGAAGAGATATCACCTTCGATTGGTTCAAATTCCACATCGTGTGCCCAGAAAAGCCCTGGATATGTATGGTATATGGACCTGGATATTCTATGTATTGAAGGAGATTATTGACTTTTGTAGTTTTATATGTTTATATATAAAAGAAATTGCATTATAGAGATAGGTTTAGATCTCGAAATATGAAAAGAACATGTTCGACTGGCCTCAGCTCGAATGTTGAAATTCCGTCTCTGGACCTAAGAAAAAACCAACTATCGACCCAAGTTACACATGAAAAGATTTACAACAAAAGACTTTTAATGAAGGCTCTCCCTTCATGAGCACTTCAACTTTTGGGTGTTTTCATAGGTCGAGATCTAAACCAGGATGAGTCTTAGCATCGTACAAACTTCTGTAATTTTGGGATCAACATTTACCTTAAATCTTTAGTTTCTTTTGTTCATTAGAGTTGTTTTCTGTTTGGTTATTCATCTGAAAAAAAATAATTTGTCTTCTATTTATGCTTTTTTAAAAATTAGGTTGAAGAATGCACTAATAATTGTTCCAACAATTTTTCAAAATTCAAAATTATATATGCGGGGCCGGATTTTTTTTCTTCAGTCAAATTTTCAGTTTTAGTTTACGCATCGTGGAGAAAGGTAATTTTGCTGCCCCCAGCAAATAAGTTTTAATTTAAGAAAAACCGATTTTATTTGTGGACGCTAACAAAGACGCGTAGTTTAAAATTGTGAAATGAAAATATAGAAAAAGATGGGAGAATTATATTTACCTATATTTTTCAATTCAATGTTGGAAAAATAGTTATTCAAATGTATAACTATAATTTTGTTTGATTATACTAATTTGTTCTTAAATGATCCCTTTCTCATCTCTAACTCAAATTTTATGCTTTTTTGGTATTCAATTAATTTTAATTTTAACCAATGCAGTAAAACAAATTTATGGATTATTTATGCAGTAAAGCAAATTTATGGAAAACTACAAAGAAAAAACACTTAACTACTTCTTTTTTCTTTGAATTCCTAAAGAATTTCTATTTTTCTTAAGCTTTAGAGTGCCTGGCTGTATTTTTCCTTCACATTTTTTTGCCAAAATGGGTATGTAAAATATCAAATGTGACACTCCCTAAGTACATGAAAAATACAGAAAATAATTTTTCTGCAGAACAGGTGAAAAACAATACGAAATTAATTTTTATGTTTATCATTGATTGTCCCTGGCCTATTTTTGGGCAAAAATTTTTCATTGTATTAAACTTTTTGACTATACGGAGCATAAGTGTTTACCTTAATTTTGCTAATTTCTGTGGGCAATTGGATTGAACCCAAGTCCAAATATTCTATTGGATGTGAACGTTCGTTCGATTGTAGTTCCAAGGAATTGATCGAGTATGCCATGTTTGACCCAAGAAACGCAAAAACTATATTTTCTTGATAAAAAAGAATGTCTGTTTTTTTCAACTTTATATTTCGCTGTCTGCTCGTTATGCCTCAGGTTAGCTTCACGAAATGACCAGTAATTTTTGCATTGAATGGGAAATAAAACCTTTTGGAAAAGTAAAAACTAATTTCTTTTAAACATTAATCAGTTTTTAGCAAGTGGATTGCCTAGTTTATTACTCTCCTTGTGATAGTTTTTACCTATTAAATTGTTATTAAAAACAAAATTGTATCCTCAAAGGACAATCAAAAACATAACAAAAGGAAGAGCGACCGCGAAGACGAAACAAAATAATAATGTTTTTCTTCTTGAAAGTTGTTTGATTTGGGAATTAAATGATAATTATCCTTCTAGAATAGTTTTTGTTGAAATTTATTGTTTTTAAGCAAAATTTTAAGTTCAAATAACGCCATTAAAGCCCAATATATCTTTTGAATTCAAAAAATAAAAACATTTCATAAACAATTAATCTCATAAATTTTTTCAACTGGATCTGGAGTCAAATTGATTTGTATTTGATCACTCCAATATATTTTAAGTAAACTAAATTCAGGACGAGAGACAACCAGTCACATTTTTGCTCGCTACTTCTAAAACGTCAAATTGGTGGTGTCCCGCTTTTTCACCCCTATTCATTTAACCCCCTATCATTTTGCAAATTATTGTCGTTGTTTGCTCAGGATAAATTGTCTTTGTGACTGAATGACATTGTTGAAATTCAAATTTTTGAAAAGCTGCATTGCATTGCACAATAATTGAAAAATGATGCGATTTGACATTTTTGTAAAATTATATAATAATACGAGTTCTGATTCTCTTCTGTTTTCATTTTAATTAAAGTTATAACCAAGTTTGCGCCAAAAAATGGTTTAGTCTAAGTTTGGAGCTTGATTAAATCCTCTTATTTTTCTCGCATGATTTGTTTTTAGCAATGATACAATTTCAAAAACCTTGTATGTGGGTTTGTGCACATTTAAAGAGTACAATTCAAAAAGATAACAAACATTTAATTGCACACAAACAAAATGACTATCTAAGGGACTATGCCATAGAAGATACTGCGATCAATTACTCTTTTTTAAAGTCAATATAAGCGAGTTATTGAAGTCAACATATGACTAAAGGCTTCGAAACCTATGCCCCCATCTCGACTGATCTTTTTCTCTTTGCATAAAACAATTTTCCAATCACATATATGGAGCATTTGAATCTTATTTGTATTTGAATCCCTCAAGAAAACACCGAACTCTCCAACAAATAAAAACCAGAATGATGTGCAACACGCACACTTTGCATTGTACGTAAAATATCAGTTATTTTTTATTGTTCAACAGTTCAATCAGTTCCGCTGAAAAACGTTTATTCTGTAGCATGTGGGGACTACTGGCTCAATCTTTTGAGTACGCCTTTCCTTTTAAAAGGAATGGTACAGAAATTAACCAAAATAGAAGGAAAAGAAGTTAAATAACGACAACGGAAATAACAATGAAAATGTAACGTGCCTATACCAAAATCATGTCTGGAATATTTTTGTTTTGATTTCCTGTGATAAAATGTTGGCTAACCATATGTTATAAGGAGTTAGAAAACCATATACAAAATTAAAAGATCTCACAGATAAGTCACCCAGGTTGAGGTCCAGACCGAAATTATCTCTGATCAGACTTTCCAGACGGAAATTCACCCTGATCAGACTTCCCAGACCCAAAATACCTCTGATCAGACATTCCAGACACAAAAAGGTCTCTGTTCAGACTTTTCAGACCGAAGGTGTTCTGATCAGACCATCTTCAGACCATGGTCCAGACTCAAATTCAGACCATTGCCCAGACCTTAATCAGACTATGATCAGACTCAAGTGCGCTCGAAGAGGTTATGATCAGACCCAGTTGCGCTCGAAGCATTTATGGTCAGACCCACTTGCCCTTGCAGCCATTTATGATCAGACTGAAGTGCGCTCGAAACCAGTTCTGATCAGTCTCAAGTGCGCTCAAAATAGTCTGATCAGAGAAAAATTTTACTTACAAAAAAGTTTTGCTATAATACATTCTTTTCATAAAAACTGATGTTTGCAGTATTTAATTCATCTAAGGAAAAACCAATTATAAAAGTATTGCTAAAGGAAACGAAACACAACTGTTGAGAACAAATTTTATTTAGTGTACAGTTTAGTGTATATTTCTGACTCAATGGATGAGTTTAGACAGCTTTCCATATGAAACATCGTAGCCTCTAGTTGATCAAAGTTTCTTGTGAAGGGGACAGGCCTCTGCTATCAACTGGACTCCTTTTTTCTGATCAGAGCTATCGGACTTATGATGGGTCTCTGATCAGAACGCTGTTTTGTGGCTGCCTCTTGGCAGAGCCAACATCTCTCAGTAAAAAAAAAAACAAAAAAAAATGAAAAAATTAATGCGCTCCAAATGGTCCCTGATCAGACCCAATTGCGTTCGAAAACATTTCTGATCAGAACCAAGTGCGCTCGAAGAGGTTATGATCAGACCCAATTGCGCTCGAAGTCGGCTCTGATCAGACCCAAGTGCGCTCTACTCCGCCTATGATCAGACATTTCAGACCAAATCGACCTCTGATCAGACCATCTCCAGACCATCCTCCAAACTGTAGTGCGCTCGAACTTCCTTCCAGACACGGTAATTTTGGTCTGGGAACACACGGGTGTGCGCTCGACTGGGTCTGATCATAAAACAATTTTGGTCTGGACCTCAACCTGGGCAGTTGGAATCCACAGCAATGCCATTTCATGAGACTCCTTCAACTTTTGTAATTTCTCAGAAAAAATTTTTGGGAAAATTTAAAGCTGAAAATTTCGGTGTTCCCCTCTTGAATTACAACACTCATCATGATAGCAAACACATAAAAGACTAATTGTTTCAGTTTTCTATGTACAGTGCGTAAACCAGTAAAAGACCAGTGTATAGAATTTGATTCAAAGACGAAAAAACGAAAAAAAAATCCGGAAAAACTAAGAATTTAATATAGACAAACACGGGAGACAAACGGGTTATAATAAGATAAATTACTTTGTTTAAATTTTTGCATACTTTTGTTACTCCACTATTAGGTAAGAAACATACGGACATCCTGTTTGTATCCAGCTGTGCAAGGTCTATCAAACGATTAGGATATGGCTTTCGATAAAATTTTGTGCTCAGTGCACTAAATCAATGTTTTTGTAGCTATTTTTAAACAGTGGCTAAACCTTTTACAAATTGAGAAATTTTATTGATAACTTAGCAATTCAGCTTGAGTGAGAAAAATGAACAATTATTTTAATCAAAAACATACCTTCATTGGTTGTTGGGTCTTTTAATAATGCATTTAACATTGTCGCAAAATATGTACTGTCGTGTTGCAATAGATAAATGAGTGTTTAACTAAAAACTTCAAAGCAATTTTTGAAGTAATAAATTCATTCAAGTATTACTTCATGTTAAAAAAAAAACAAACATAATTTTGAAGTGGGACATTAGTTTTTACATATTTGAAATAGAGAATAAGAAGGGGAAAGATAGCGGGCGAATATAAATAAAAGGCACAGCCATAATAAATTCAGAAAGAGATCAACTAAAAGTGGAAATTAAAAAGCAATTTTTAAATAATGTTAACATTGTATAGTCAAAATCTCAGTGATTTTATGAGCGATCTGAAAGTGGTATTAAATCACGTTTTTTTCTTGAATTGAATCTCTAAAGAACTGATGTTTCTACCACCCGCTGCTAATTGCAGATGTAGAGAAAAAAGTACTGCTAAGAGAAAGCAAGGTGACATTTGTTTTTTTGGCAAGCATATGCACAGACAGAAAGACCGCAAAACAAAAAAAGGGAGCATTAAAAACTAGGGTAACCAAAAGAACATTGCAAACATTGTACAATCAACAATCAATACCCAAGTTTTACGAGAAAATATTGTCAAAGAAAAAGCTGATTTAATTGTTTCAATAAGTATAAATGTGAATTTAATATTCTCAAGTTCAAACATTTATTTTGTGAGGCATTAGCTTTCAATATTTAATTAACTGTTCTGTGCACAATAAAAGATCTGCTTCAAAAAACAAAGCACTTCAGAGAACTTCATCTAATAGGACAACATGTTACAACATATAATCCGGTCATTTAAAAATATTTCATCGGAACAAAGAAAGCGCCAATTTCTTGCATGTCAGAAGTTTTTCTTAACATTCCACACGCTTTAAAAAGTTAAGCTCTTTGTTCACTTTCACATTATTTTCGTTTTCTTGAGAAGCTTGGCAGAACAAAATTCAATTCAGAGAAACACTTTTTCACTGCAATTTTTTTCCATACTCTCACATAAATAAAACAACAGTGTTTTATAAGACACGTGGAAACACAACAAACAGACACACACACATATATACACACATATTGTATATATATATATATGTATATATATATATATATATATGTGTGTGTGTGTGTGTGTGTATATATATACTCGAGTTCGGATAAACCATTACTTATATTTTGGAGTGAATAACTTTTCTTGTAATATGTGCAAACATGTAGTATAGTATGAAACATCAGCAAATATTGAGATAATACTGCAAAAAAATTCGTCTAAAAGACATTATTTTATTTTAAAAATGCTCCTTCGCGTAAAACAATTGTCTGCAACTTCTTCAGAGAAACTTTATCCGAGGTAATAGTCTAGCCAATAACTCCGATCTGAGTCCAATTGGATGTTCAAGAACGATTTTGCAGCGTTATTTATAAAAACGGAAATGTTTGGTTCTGTTTAGAAAAAATGTTAGAAATCTGGAAAAAAATAACGCAAATGTCGATGCTAATTTGTTTGAAAACTATATACATAGTAGAATTTTTAAAATTGACGCTAAAATATGCTCACTTTGAGTTCGAGTTAGTAGATTGGAAAATTGGTAGAGCATTGTATTAGAATAAAATATGATAGAATAGAGAGAAAGGCAACGTAGTCGACAGTATTTATATTCTGCTCTATAGAATTTTTAATTTGGGTCTGTTGATGAAATTAAGTACCTTTAGAATGATAGAGGTTTTATTTAAAATTTTTATCTCGGGAATGTACTCTTTACAGAGAGAAATGAATCAGATGAAAAAATGTTTAATCTATTCAAAATACGGATAAAAAATCTGTGCAAATACCTTACAGAACAAAAATACAGAACTCACGAATGGTGGCACATATTTTCTGAGCCGGTCTGAAAAATCAATTTTTTGCAATTAAATTTTGGCTCGCGTAATATAAATTTTCAATGAATCCTCATTTTGAGAAAAAATACTTTCTCAATGGCGATTGACCAGCAAATTACACCTGATTAGCCAATTAGAAATAAAATAAAGCTGATAGGTTTTTTTTCTAAAAATTTTAGTGTTCGAGCCGGAAAATTGTGGAAGCTCTCTAGTCATCGAAATTGTATGGTTTGACTGCAGTTATTTGCAGCAATAAATACACCCTAATTTGGAACATTTACTTTCAATATAGACTGGCTATTTCTGTTCCGTCGAAATTTTACCACTTGCAAATTGATTTGGAATGAGTATTGAATGTGTATTAGCTCCTCGGCAAAACTGATAGTGCGGAAAATCTGAGTTTCATGAAAGCAGAGCCTGAATAGGTAATTCAAGTATTGCTTTTTTAGTTACCTACAAATAGCTGATAGCAGATAATTTGTCTGGATGAGAGTGCTCACAATTTAATTCTGACATACTGCTCCCAAATTACATTATTTCAAACTGATCATAGTCAAGAGTATCTCTGTTTTATTTCTTGTGGTTGAGCATATTTATTTGAATCTCAAAGTCAAACTAGAAATTAAAACAAACTCTGTCAAACTTGTCAACTACTATTAACTATTCTACTATAAATTTGTTGAAGTAGCCGTTCTCAATGACTAGTCTCTCATTTCGAATCGGTAGGCTTTACTTTTAGTTTTACCCTAAAATCTGTAACGGAAGCAACAAAATCCAAATTTGAACTCAAAATTTTGTTTTCTTGGAAGACTTTTTCCATATATAGTTTAAATCAAACATATTCAATTTAGAAATAGCTCGAGGTGGCTCGAATACAGTAAGAAATATAACTCAGTTGAAAAATAAACAAAATTTTTTCGATACAATTATGCAAAATATCAAAGCTTAAATAAAATTTAGTGAAATTTTGTCCTCTCCAAAACGTTGAATTAAAAAAACGAAAAAATGTAAAAGCGATTAATTTAAAGATTTCATGACAATTTTCGGCCCAATTTATAAAAATCAGTTGGGAGTATCAATTAATTGCAAACGTGTTAATTCAAATTATGGTTACGTGACAATTTACCCAATTCCATTTTACCCAATGCCATTTTACCCGACGCCATTTTACCCAACCTGCCATTTTACCCAATGCCATTTTACCCAATGCCATTTTACCCAATACCAACTTACCCAATGCTCTTTGATGTTTTCGTTCAATTATCCGATAACAAATTAGCAGTCGCTATTAGAAGGATGATTTAAAATATTTGTGGACAATATAATCTCATGTTCGGTTGTGATAGTTTCATATCAAGTCCCACGGGCCATTTTATTATATAATTGGCTAATCCCATGTTCGGTTGTGATAGTTTCATATCAAGTCCCACGGGCCATTTATATTATAGTCGGCTAAATAGTCGTTCTGGTTAATTTAGCAATGAGGTAAATTGGGTAAGTTGGCATTGGGTAAAATGGCATTGGGTAAAATGGCAGGTTGGGTAAAATGGCATTGGGTATAATGGCATTGGGTAAAATGGAATTGGGTAAATTGTCCTGACACCCAAATTATCCTGTTATTGTGCTTAACTTTCGAAGAAGACATCTAAGCCAAATATTTAACGCAGAAACTGTAAACAACCATAACTTAAAATCATTTGTGATTTTTTTTCTTGTTTGGCTTTCTCTATACAAAAAAATTTATTCAGTTTTAGCATTTGGTAGAGCTAAGGCAAGCAGAGACATTTTGGAGAAATTGGATGGAGAATTATTAAAAAGTGGGTTTTTCGAATCTCAATTGATTAAAAAAGTTACAAACCACACTGATCACCAGAGTACCAAAAATACGCATCATTATTTGCCAAATTTCTAATATTGAAGAATCGGGACGAAAGTTTCTTTTTGAGGAACCTGACTACATATTGATCAATCTTTTGAAGAACTGGCTAAAAACAACATAAAAAATATTTTCAGACTCTCAACTACAATAGCAATAATTCTCTCTTAAGCAACAAAGCAAACGATATCGATAAGTGATAGCTTTTAAAATTCCAAATTTAAATGAATTTTAGACTCTGGCGGTTTTCGGAAACACTTTTGCCATAATGAATGGTATGAAATTTTTAAATGGCGCTGTCAGTTCTGACAATTACTTCAGATTTAAATTTTGGAACCATCACTGAATAAGTATAACTAATTGTGGATTTTCTAAGGAAAAACAAGAAACTTACATCTTGCATTTGTTTTTCAAAAAATTAAAATTTAAACCATTATTTTATCAGAAAATTTTAGGGATAAAATTCTTCACAAACTTAGAAATCACGTTTTTATCAAAAATCGAAACTTATAAAGGATGGTTCGACAAATCATTTTTTGGATAGCGTTACCTAACCATAGTTTTTCTTTGATATTGGAGACAAATTAGTAAAGATTTGTTTCACTGGGTGGAATTGCATGACATTAAAAATAGGAATTACTACAATTTTGCATTATAAGAATGCAAACAGTTTAATTATAAAAAAGCGCTAAATTTTTGTTCTTTTTTGTGATATTTTAGCGAGTAGGTAACCCCACTCATTTTTCCAAAAAAATTGATATTCACATTTTCGTTCATTCTAGAAAAATGTTCATTTCTCGACTAGTTTATCCGATCATTTTCGGATAGGCTTGGGTCGCAAATGTTCTTACTAGAAGTGCATAATGGCGGCGTGGAGTTGTAAAAATTCAAGAACCGCCGTTTCGTTGTATAACTATCCTACATTCAAATCTAGAGATAATCCCTCCCCTCTATAGCTGCTCTGCTACAGTCATAAAGCAAAATCAGAAAAATTTTGATGGAAAAAATTGTTTCTTAACCCTTAGTGGTTGAATCATCACATTGGGGAAATTTTGTTTGATATCAATAATCGCTTTTACCTTGACCGCAATAACAATTTTGCTTTGTTTGTCAACAATAATTTTTAATTTTAGTTCTGCTGCTTTCGCTTGTTGTGGAAATATCTACCCTAGACACCATCCAGTTCACGTTACCTGCTGCCGATATCCCAGGTGTAAGTGCCGAGTGTTCTATTGTCAGGTATGACACAAAATTTCACCAATCTTGGGCTTGCGCTGTGAGGACAAGCAGCTTTAGCTTTACCTAAATCAACCACTAACATTTCAAATCAATCAAAATCAACCACAATATTTTGGAATGAGATAGTTCCGAAGAAGGCGCTAGATAATTTCGATTTTGCCGTCTTTTGGAAAAGTATTTGAAAAAATTGTGAAAATAAAAATTCTCAACTACATAGAGAAATTCAAAATTCTTGGTGAAAATCAGTTTGGTTTCCGTAATCGGAGATCAACAGTTGATGCACTCGTAAATGTAGTGGAAAACATAAGGTTGGAAAAAGAAAAAGGGAACAATAGCACCACGGTCTTCCTAGATTTGAAAAAGGCATTCGACACTGTTAATCACTCGCTGCTGTTGAAAAAATTAGAAAACTTTGGAATTAGGGGTCAGGTTTTAAGCTGGTTTTCTTCATATCTCAAATCAAGAACACAGTGTGTTATATGGAAAAATAGAATATCGAAAGAACTAATAGTAAAAAATGGAGTTCCTCAAGGTTCTGTTCTGGGTCCTGTATTATTTATACTGTACTTTAATGACTTTGTGGACGCTTGTAAATTATCCACTCCGTATTTTTTTGCCGATGATACCAGCCTCCTTTTCAAAAACAGACCAACCTATGAAGAATTAATTACTGAAATTCATTCAGTTTCACATTGGCTACATGAAAATAAATTGGATTTAAACGAGTCAAAAACTTTTGTAATGAATTTTTTTGAAACTAAAGCAAACACAAACATTCAAAACTGCCCAGTTCAGAAGTGCAATACCTACAAATATCTAGGAGTAATTTTAGACGCGAATTTAACTTTCGAAAAACATGTGGAATCCATTTGTTTAAAATTAAAGAAGTGGATCGGAATAATTGCAAGGCTAAGGAGAACTTGCAGTCGCAACACCGTTTTGATGTTCTACAAAACTACAGTGGTACCAATTTTTGAGTATGGACTTCTTATTTATGGTGGGACAACGTTGAATAAGCTTCAAAAAATTGAACGGCTACAAAAGAAAATTTTGAGAATTGTCTTTAGAAAGAAACCAAGTGACTCCATCTTTGATACTTTATTCGAGTTCAAAATTTTGACAATTTGTGAATTGTACATAAAACATCTGCTTTCATTCAGCCTTAAATCATACTTTGGGTTACATTCAAACAAAATGATGAATGAGATTTTGACCGCAAATCAAAATTTTTCGTACAATACTCGCTCGAAAACCACTCGCATTATACAAACAAAAACGTCAAGAAGAGTTTCAACTCGGACATCTCTGGGTTATCGCGGTAGAATTTTGATAAATTTTCTACTGAAACAAAAAATACTACCTCAGCTTGAACAAGAGACCATGTCCTGTATAAAAGTTAAAAAACTAGTCAATGCACTTCAATATAGCTTGATCATTCAAAACGATACGTTAAAAAAACTTGTTTTTAAATAAAATCTGGGCGCTTAATTAAGATACGTTAGTATTTGCAAGCGTCCACTCCTGATGAAATTTTGGATTTATGGATTTTTCATAGTGGATTCTGCTGTGTCCACAACCTCTGCGTGCTTTATAAATTAACAGGAGAAATCCAAATTCAATTCAATAATGAATCTAAATGTTGCAGTCCGAACTATTTACCAGGAAATGTCGAAGGCAAATGTTTTAATTTCGGCCAAAAAATATATGGAACATGTAAAGTGAGAGCGAAAAAAAGAACTCAATCAAATTTAAAGTTGATTTGGTTTGATCCACTTCGGGTTCGCACGCATGTCTTTATATCTCCTTAAAAATGGAATATTCCTTCAATCAGTTTTGTTCTCCATGTGTCCTTATGCTTCAATGTTTTGTGCTTGATTTCAAGCAGTTTTTGGGGTTATGAATAATTAAACCACTAGCTTCAAAAATGCCTGAAATTATCGAACACCTCCAGAAGCCAAGCCAGCTATCAGCAATATTGTTGGAGTAACGCGAAAGTGTCCTCCTAGAAGAATTTGGCTTTTGAGACGCGAGGCAAGGACGTTCAATTGCCTCGGAAAAACGCTCAAGATATCGAGAAGTAAAAAAGAAGACTTAAATTTTGTAGCTCAATCAGGTATACGCACATGTTTAACCAAAACCATCACACATATTTTGATAAACATCATAAATTTTATGGACAAAGACACATTTTTGTGGCGCTGAAAATTTTAACCCTTTGATTATGGTAATGAGCTATTTTGTAGCTAGTGATTCATGTCACAGCCGAGACCTTTGGAAGTGACATGGTCACAGTCATTTTAATGGTGAAATGAAGCAGCAGACTCACACCCAGACTCGGTAGACTCTCAGGAGCTAGTGTTACTGAGCTCAATATGTACGTTCTGCTATGCTAAATTGACAGTCATTTTAAATCTTCTCTTCTGCAATAACATCATTCATAACATGGGGCTGCAGGCAAACCGTGCACAACAAGTATCCTCCAAATATATTTCGTTCAAAGCCGGAAACCAATTAAACCGAACACTGGTAAATTTCTGCCAATATATGGTGTTTGCCTACCAAATAGAACCAAATAAAGAGTTAAAGAAAAAATGGGAAAAAATGTTTGAACAAAAACGAATCCAGAAAAGCACTTTGATGGAACATTGGATTTCCAACTTGCGAAATTCCAGTATCCAGATTGATTTCAGAAAAGCCGAACTAAATGTCCAGAAATCAAATCATAGATAAAAGGAGATCTGGACCATAGGAAAATGGATCGTCGGAACCATAAACATAGCGATCATCAGCCAGCAGAAGGAAGGGCCATCAGATTTAGAAATTTGGAGTACACATGCCGTAAAAAAAGAAGAAAGCAAATTAAGTGAGCAAAACAAAGAAACAACCAGGAAGAATATTTTATGAAAGCTATGTTCCCAATTAGATTAGAGCAATTGCAAAATTCAGATCCAAGAAAACCCGATTACACAAAACTGCCACAATTGTGGGAAAAAATTACTTTTGGCTACTAAAAAACATGAAAAGCCCGAGATAAGAAAAGGTCAAAATTTGAAAAGATCGGGCATATTCAAAAAATTTGCAGGAGGTCCGCAAACGGCAAGAGACCACACAGGAAACAATACAACAGACAATATTTAAGCTGAGCAGAAGATACCGAGGTAAATGAAGACATCCGATAGCATCACTTATCACAAAAATACGGAGAAGTAAAAAACAAAGCGAAGCAACAGAAAAGTGACAACTACAAAGAAAGACACACTTTTACGACTAGAGAAACTTGAATACAAAAAAAAAACAAAAAACTAATAAATCTGTCATACGGCAATGGATACCCTTCACATATCCATATCCGTATTTAGTGCAAATTACATTATTTAGTTCCATTTGAAGGGCAAGTGCTGTTCTGATTTCAGTTAAGTTTACTTCCTCCCATTTTTAGTAAAGTAATATCGGCTCATACTGTCTATGCAGGAAATTCATTTGATCATACAATAAACAAATCTTAAAGTTGCTTCCTTGTTCGTGATTAAGTTGAACAAACCATTTTCTTATTTTGTAATCACTTAAACTCTCAGTCTCCCATTTGCAACTCTAGAATTCAGTTTAATTTAAATCTTGCAAAACGCTTCTCAATTTAACTCAGTAAACTCGACAAGTGCCAATCGCAAAGCGATTGACCATTCTAGATATTAACAACTCAGATATAAGTAATTAGCTCGCCAATTGCAGCGCAATTGCCCACATCGATTTGTAATCGAACATTCGCAACTCAATTGGATCCATCCATCGCAATTGAGTATAACATGGCACAGTCAGCAGCGGACTCTAAGAAGACACCACTTCTTATAGAGGCATTTTGGGAAAAGCCGACAGCAACACCTCCTCTGAAGCGGGACAAATGGACACAACAGTGGAAACCTGCTCTACTAGCTAAAGAGGGAATCCAATTAGACAATCTGCTAAACGATCCTCCAGTAACAGTAACTTTCCCGCCTGAACCAACTTATGAAGAACCAGTAGAAAATCATACCCAAGCGACGGAAAGAGATCGGAAAATCCGTAATTAACAATTGAAAGTAAACTGGCAAAATCGTTGTAAAAAAGTTGAGGAGATTGGAATTTTGTGTGGAGATAAGCCGTGGGGAATTTGGGAACAAAAAACGATATCTTTGTTGTATTTGAGTATTGGAACGGAGGGACGACGAATTTTCAGGAGTAAACACCCCCACTTCCAAATAGAGAAACAACCTTTCAAAGAATTGTGGCAGGCAATAGAGGATTCTTTCACGGAAGTCCGTAACATAACTTACGATCGCTTTGTTTTCTATTCATGTAAGCAGCAAAAAGGAGAGTCGGTTGAAAGTTTCTATGGTCGTCTCATAGAACTAGCGGAAAATTGTACCCTCGGTAGTGAAGAAACTACCTTGATTCGCGATGCATTCATATTGAATATGATTGATCATGAGACTCAAAAAGAACTGTTGAAAGAAACAGTCGAGCCATCCAAGGCATTGGAGATAGCTATACAAATGGAGATGGGGGCGCAGAATCAGCAAAAGATAAACCAGAATTTGATGTCAGGCACAAACTCTGTGAATTCAATCAACAGTAACCATATACGTAATCGCAACGCGAATGCTCAACAAACCAAGCGAGATTTCACACGATACGCAACTGTGCCCCAGAATTTCCAATACACAAGCACTTGTATGAATTGTGGCCTTCGTTGGAGTCCTAACCATAAGCAGATATGCCCCATAAATGGTAAGAATTGTAATAATTGTGGCATTATTGGCCATTTTGCAAGAAAATGCCGCAAACCGAAAAAGTCACAGGGACAAACACAGAGAGCCCAACAAACGAACGTCAATCAAATTGACCAGTCTCCTGAAAAGAGGGATGATGAAGAATCCGTAAATTACATAACATGCTACCAACAACTGTATGAACAGGCGTATGACTCAAACTACGACAGCGACTCGGATGATTACGTGGCGGTGATTTCGTCTGACTCGGTACATCAACTGGAACCACTAAATGTAGAGGTAGAACTGGAAGAAATTGGAGCACTCGCAATGATTGATTCTGGAAGTGCAGTTAGCATCATAACGGAAACTTTGGCAGACCAAATCCTCCGAACCACAAAATCCGCAAAGTGGACGGACACGAAAGAAAGAAGGAACTTCAAAACTTTTGCAAATGAACCCATAAAAGTTCTTGGACATTTGGAAACCACAGTAACTTACAATCAGTGGAAAGATAGAGCAGCAATGTTGACTGTGGTAGAAGAAGGGCATAGAAACATAATCGGGAGGGACCTTTTCACAACCCTGGGACTTGCGGTGGTACAACAACAACCAGAAAATGGTAAATGCGTTAATAACATTAATACCTCTACATGTAAAATTAAAGAGACAATCGCAACTCAATTTCTGCATTTAGTATCAAGAATTGGTTTATCTAAAACACATGTAGCGAAATCAAAGTTTCATCAAAAGTTTACAGCAAAGCATCAAAAAGGTCGGCGTGTTACAATAAATCTACAACCTAGAGTGTCGGAGGAATTAGAGAGATTACAAACAGAAGGTCATATCGAAAAACTATCTAGTTGCTCTGACGAACATTTCATCTCGCCAATCGTTTTCACAGTAAAGAAAGACCAATCAATAAAACTCGCATTACATTCCAAAGTATTAAATAAAGCCATACATAAAAATAAATATCAAATGCCCCATATTGATATGCTAATTGGTACAATATCACACACCTTACCAACACACAAAACGGTCAACAAGCGTATTTTACCACATTAGATTTAAAGTATGCATATAGCCCACTAAAATTACACCACGACACAGCAAAACACTGTAATTTTAACATCATCTGTGGAGAATTTACTGGTACATATAGATTCAAAACTGGTTTTTATGGTTTTACAGATATGCCGGCGGAATTTCAGAAAGCGATGGACTATACAATTATAGGTCTACAAAACACAAATGGTTTCTTGGACTATATCATAATCGTCAGTACCGGCACTGAAGCAGACCATTTGGCATATGTTTTCAAATGTTTAAGAAAGCTAGATGACGATAATCTAAGAATTATTCTCCAGAAATGTCATTTTGCAAAAACTGAAATTGAATGGCTAGGCTATAAGTTTACACAAACTGGAATTTCACCCCTAGAAACTAAAACTGCAGCAATATTAACAAAACCACCACCAACGACACTAAAACGCTTTAGATCATTCTTAGGGTGAGTACACTATATTGATAAATTCATACCACATCTTGCACAATTATGCCACCCACTTCGAGCACTTCTCAAAAAATCAATGAAGTTTATCTGGACAGAAGAACACACAAAACATTTCAATCTAATTAAAGAGAAAATTGCCAATAGCACAGAAAATAGCCTTTATAACCCAAAACTTGATGTCAGAGTCAAATGTGATGCCTCTCGTTCCGGACTGGGAGCCGCATTGGAGCAAAATACACCAGACGGTTGGAAACCAATAGCATTCGCGTCACGATTCCTCAATTCAACAGAGGAACGCTATAGTGTTAATGAATTAGTGTTATTGGGAATAGTTAGGTCAATTGACTACTTTAAATACTATTTGTACGGGAAAAATTTTACAGTAGTAACAGACCATAGAGCTCTACTGTCCATACTCAAAGAGCACAGATCAAACAAATCGTATAACAGCCGATTATCACGATGGATAGACAGACTACATCCGTACAACTTCACAATAGAACACATGCCAGGTGCAAAAATGGGTCTCGTCGACTATATCTCAAGAAATCCATATGCGAGAGCTAAAACGATATCTACATATGACGAGCACTTTGTTGTGGCAACAATCTCAAAAATTCGTGATTCTATGAAATACCTGATTACAAGTAAACAAAATGCAACCAAAAAATTTAATAGCATGCTAAAGTCAAATGGGCCCTCATACAAGTTAAAACGGCCATTCGCGCCGCAACTGCCTACATTACAAAGTACTAATTCACATATCCGCAATAAAGCATTTTTATCGCAATCACTCCCTTTACTACCGAAAACACCATTCGCGACGCAATTAACACTTACTAACACTAAATCTTATCCGTATTTTAAACATCCATTTGCATCGCAAATGCCACTTAAAGTTACAAAATTCCAATTTGCACCAAATAACTGTGAAGTTAATAAATCACATTCCCCTAACAAATTTGCTGCAAAAGAAGTGCAAATGTCAGACAGTAAAGAATGTGAACACTCTGAAAAATTATCCCCAATAAAGCCCATTAATGGTATTAAGTCAAATAATCCACCTAATAACGCTAACTTTAGCGCGAAAGCAAAAATTCCAAAGTATAAATACCACCTGCACAAGAATCACTCGCTTTTTGCCCAAATTCAACCTACAAATAACTTCACAGTAAATAAACGAAATAAATTTTCCATCTTGGATAATTCAGTCAACTCTATTAGTAAAATGTCCAAAGCCAAAACTACCCGATCCAAATCAACACCAACCAAAGCAAGGGTGACGTTTTCGGATACATACCCAACTACGCCCGGAACCAACACTACCTCAAACACAGAAACGCCCACTGGTAGCATGATTGAGGACACAGATGATATATTGTTCACCGATACTCTGAACAAGGTCTTCAGCAAGAAGTTCCTGGCCATTTTGACAGGCAAAGATGCAATCCTCAAGGAGGTGAGGGATTGTGTCATTCGGAATGATCCAGACATTCTGCAAGAGATAAGTCCCTATCTCTTTCCATATTAGCGGGACTTGAGTGTCAACCATGGCTGTGTGTGTTTGGATGAGCGTATAGCCATCCCAAAGGCAAATAAAGACGCGGTATTGGAGGACATCCATTCAACACATCCCGGGAGTTTTACCATGCTATCCCTTGCACAGAACATTTGGTGGCCATACTTACATAGAGATATACTGGCAAATACCAGTGAGTGCAAAACCTGCACGGAGATTGGTAAGAACCTTAAATCAGTGATTTCGCACCGCAAATGGGTACTTCTACCAAAATGTAGTGAGCCAAATGACGAAATACAAACAGACTTTGGCGGTCCAATTTTGAACGAAAATGGCATAGAACAATATTTTAATACAAGTATAGATAGATACCCCACAGCAGAAATAGTAAATAACGCTTCAGGCCCAATTGTACTCAAATTTTTAAATATATATATATATATATATATATATATATATATATATCAACACGGAGTACATAGAACTATTAGATTAGATCAAGCTAGATGTTTTACAGAAAAAACGTTTGAAACATTTTGTACAGAAAATAATATTACACCTATCTATGCACCAGCAAATGACCACAGAGCAATTGGGTTAGTAGAACGAATTTTTCAAACAATTAAACGTCAATTATCTTGCATGAAATCTCAATTAAATAATAAATTTGACTTAGAAAATTCACTTAAAGCAAAAATACAACGACTAAGATTATCAAAACAAAAAACAATAAACACCACACCATTTGAGGCACACTTTGGTAGGAAATGTAACACACCTATATCAAATATCACTACTAAATCTAATAGTAAGAATCTTAATTATAATGCCATAATTAAATATCATTTAGACGAAGATACAATTCCGGGTCGGTCATATCTGTCAGAGGAACAATGGGCAGATATGGCCCTCTGTTCGGACACAGAAATTGAACGCGTCATTTGTGCCGCGAGTTCTAGAGCCAGAGCTGAGCAAGAGAAACGGAAAGACGGGGGACAACGACTGATTAAGTCGGAGGGAATTTTCAGATCAATTCCCTGCTCAGAACGTAGCATCCAAGTAAAACTGGCTCAAAAACTCCACAAAAACCAAAGAGAAAAGAAAAACCTGGATGGTTTATACGAAGTATTGGCAACTGGGAGCACAGTTTGCAAAGTGAGCCCTACAACAAGTGCAATTAAGGAACCGAACAGACAGGAGGTGCGAGTCAAAAATTCTGACATTGCAAAATTCGGTACACGTGCGGAACGGGACACTGATCTAACAAAATATATCGAAAGACGGCCGAAAAAGATAAATGAGAAGACCATTGAATAGAAAATTTATAAACATAAGCGGGATCTGATAAGAAAAAATACAGGAGATAAGAAAACAAAGCGAAACCGAAAGCAGTCTGACGATGTTAGTGTAGTCTCAACAGGCAGATCGTGTATTTCCTCCGCGAGTAATGTAGCCAGATCCCTAAAAATGAGAATGCTGAAGAGAAACCCAAAACACGACGAAATTTTATTAATCGGCCCGATTTAACGCAAATTCTGCAATTCAGTCCAATTTCCCCATACGCACCACAATCGACCAAATCTGATGCACCTGGCCCATCTGCGAAGCAAATGGCTTCATCAGAACCACCAACGCCTATTCTGAGAAAGTCAAGTAAAAGACAGCTCACAATTAGTGATACCTTTTCGGTAGGAAAAAGTAAGCGAACGCTGAAAAAGAAGACATCTCAAACTATTGTAGAAAAAGTCAGGAACACTGAAGGTTACTCTGAAAATGAGCAACAGGACATTGGAGAAACTTCTACAGGAAGTTCATCGGAACGGACAGAGGACCGCAAAAATTTGCCTAGGGAGATGACAGTACAACAAGCAGAAAATGAAGAAAATTCTGATACAGAATAAACATCATCAAGCTTCATAAACTCTTATATTTTACTTATTATTTAAAATTTTATTATTTAGTAACCGGTGAATAATTAGTAATTTTCTGATTTTAATTAGTAATTTTATTTTCTCTCAACAAATTGATGAACAAAAGAATATTGAGCTGTCGATACATTTCGTTTACTTAGCAAAGTTGTATTTGTGCATCAGGCCAAAATGAGTGATTTAAATTTAGAAGTAAACTGGAGAGCAAACTTTTGAAGTGAACTAGATACTTTGATCCAAAATAGAATTTCAATTTGAAGTAAATAAAGGTGTGATTTCGAATTTGCAAAATTATTGGCGCCCGCAAACCTGGTACACTCAACTCTTTAAGTAATATTCGTCATTGGATTCTTGAAATTTGTGGGGATGTTCCCCTAAGGATTGTTCATATATAGTAGAGATGCGCGGCCCGTTACAGCTTTTTGATCTGAGTTAATTAAATAAATTTTTGTTGATTCAGTGTTAATAAAAAAGCAATTTGTCAATTTTTCAAAATACCACCTAGCAGATCTAAACCGCATCCCCCATGGAGGGTTATCTTTAGCGGACGTTTACCAAATTTTAATGTCAGGTACACCCAATGGTCTTCTCAAGCTGGTATAACTTTTGGGTCAATCCGACCACCAAACACTGAGCTATTAACACCGGAAGCGGTGTGATTTGAAGGTTTTCGATATTTTGAACGGAAAAATGACTGTTTGGGTATGATATAAGGCCAAGTAAGAGTTGCAATGGGTATCAAGTCTAGAGTATTATATCAGATGATCAAGGGAAGGGTTTAAAAAGTTGTGGGAGAAATTTATTAGAAATTTAAAGAATAGGCAGTTTTCACCATAAAAAGTTAACGTTGAAACGGAAATACCCATTTCTCAAAAAGTTGAAGTCGGATTGACCTGAAAATTGTGGGATAGACTAATTTGGGTACGAGGAATCCAATTTTGAGGTCAGATTAGGCCCCCACCAATCTGCACGGGACTAGCGCACGCCGGTGCTGCGGGACGTAAAATTAGAACTGCTCCTGGAGTAATGGTAGCAGCCTTATGATTTTTGGAGGGTTAGTGTAACTTTTTAAGGGCTTTTTATTGGTGCTTTTTTAAAAATTCCGGGTGCGACCGGAAGTCAATGCTTCCGGATAAACCGAGTGCCGAAAACCGGAAATTGGCCTTTTTGAGTGGCCGAATGGCTTTGAAATGGTAATAATATGATAACGTGAGACAATTAGTGACAATAAATAGCCACCCGATCAATTTTGACGAAATGGGATTTCTCGGGTTTCGGCACCCACGACTCGTTAAAACTTTTCTAATTGCAAACGACTCGCAACGGCTTATCTGTTGGTCATGAAACTTGGCAGGCAAGTTGGTGGCACCCTATATTTACTCAAAAATTTCACCCGAATAGGTTTTGACCACTACTTCGCGAGTTATTAAGTTTGGAATTTTGGAGTCATCTAGGAGGTCGATGAAAAGTGTGCGCGGTCATAGCTCGTTTTCTAGTGGGAGATAGGCCATGACTTTTTTTAGGTAGGTGCATTTATGAGAGAAGTTTCCGTGACAATGATTAGTTTTATCAACTTGACCCCTCATTTTTGAGGGGTGACCTTTGGATGACCCCTAGAGCTCAAATTGAGGGCTTTTAGGAATGTCAGATTTTTTGGCAGTTTTTAACTGGGGGATTGCATGAAATGTTAAGAAAACTCAGAATAACAATTGTTCTTAGCTTTGGGGTTGAGCTTAGTTATTTATTCATCAGATGATTTTTGACAAGATTGATTGCAGCTAGAAATAGAGGAATAAGAACTTTTCATAGCAACGTTTAGTGTTTACTAAGCAAACACTTATTGACATGTCAAGTGCATATATGAGATAAAG
Organism: Convolutriloba macropyga; assembly: GCF_964194025.1. Taxonomy (NCBI): domain Eukaryota; kingdom Metazoa; phylum Xenacoelomorpha; order Acoela; family Convolutidae; genus Convolutriloba; species Convolutriloba macropyga. The sequence continues at coordinate 72,706,457 of NC_134468.1, read as the reverse complement.
CGGAGTGATTTGTTCACATAAGAGTCCAGAATTCGTGTACTTAAGATAAGGATAAAGTTGAACAATGGTTGGTCGCACATAAACGACAGTGCATAATTTGATATTGATTTGTTTGCATAGCAAACAGAGCCCACCTAGAGAATTTGGCAGATTTCAAGGGTAAGTTGCAATATTTTCTTAAGTGATTAAGGTTTCTTTGCTTAAGATGAGAGCATATGGGTCGAGTATAAATTGAAGTAACACAGAGAAATTTGGGCAAAATTTGGAAATGTTGGGAGAATTTCAGAAGTTTGGACACAGGAGAGATTTTTCGCACAAGTGAGAAAAAGCAGTCGGTTTAGTGGGACTAAACTTTAAAAGTGTGAAAAGCAAGGAAGAGACTGAGATTAAGACTGAACTCTGGAAGTTTGTAATGGCAAGACCAGTTGGGATACTGTGAGAGTTTTTGATTTAATTCGTTTGGGAATTGAACCACCTATATTGGTATTATTATTTCATTACTAATATAAATTCTCTTGAATTTGTCTTTTCCATAGACGTGCAAGTAAAATTCATACTTTTGGTAACCATATCACTAGAATTGATATTACGAGCCTCAGTGTGAATTAACTTATTTCAAGGCAAACTAATTGGCAACAGCATACAAAAGTGGAAGAGGGGAAATCGCAGAGTAACAAAGTAACGCTTGTTTCACCAATTCAAAACCTTTGGTTTAATTTATCTGGTCGATCTTCTGGGCGACAGAGTTCCCTCACTGTTGAGCATAGTTAAAAATTCAAAAAACTACAAAAAAAATCCGAATACTATTGCTACAAATGTTGGTATAGATCGTTCTTCTTTGACACAGATGAAGATTGTGTTGTTTTGTTGCTTCTTTGTGCGTGTGTGTGCGTGTGTATTTATGTGTGTGTGTGTGTGTGTGTGTGTGTGTGCGTTTGTGTATGTGTTTGTGTGTGTTTGTGTGTACGTATGTGTGTGCGTGCGTGCGTATGGTAGTGTGAGGCGCGAGTGAGACGGAGTGTATTCATTTTGTCATTTTTTAAATGAGGTGACAAAATAAAGCACCAATATTTGTACGTAGACTAGACTGATTTAAAGTTACAGGAAAAATTCAGAGTCTGCGACGAATATCGAGATGTATTTTCAAATTTAATTAGGTGTTAAATTATCGATAGATGTGGATTCAAAAGCTATGAGAAAAATTCATGCCAGTTAATAATGCCAAAAACTTGCAGGGTTCACGCTAGATCTAGTAAGATAACCCTTGAGTTTCAATAATAGGTAATCGTTTTTGTCGTTATCTGTAACCCGGGTCGAAGTTTGGCGGTGAATTTTTGTAAGAAATGCGGTGAAAAAAAATTTAACCGCATAATTCTTACATCTTTACACAGCGGTGAATGCGGTGAATCGCGGTGAGATATTTATTTTCACCGCATTGTCAGTGTTCTTACAAATAGGAACCTTCCTTACACGGGTGGGAACCTCTTACCTCCTGCATGCCTTCAACTTTTCTTTCCACTGCGCCAACTGTCACATCTTTTTTTGCTATTTTTTGTAAATTTAAATCAGATTCAGTAATCATGTAAAAAATGCGGTGAATTTTTGTAAGAAATGCGGTGAAATGCGGTGAAATATTTTTATTTCACCACACTCACCGCATTTCTTACAAAAATTCACCGCATTCACCGCATTTCTTACAAAATTTCACCCAAAAACCCCAACCCGGGAATCGAGAAGTGATGTTTTTGTTCGTTGCAAAGTGGCCGTTTTAATGTTGAATCATTTTAGTGAATATTTCTGTCTGAATCGGCTGTGGATCCAAGAGAGACACTATGCTCCCAGACCTCATTACTGGGCAGATCAAACTCAAATGCGGATGTTGGCCACAGCGATATTCAGACAGTACAACTGGTACTCATTCCAACCACAAGACCATCATGGTACTTATCTGTAGGTTTCTGATGACTGATTGAAGTTCCAGACTTTTGTGTTTTTGCTAGAATTTCGTGAGTTCAGATGCCGACCCTCATTACTGTCTGCTGTTTGAGAATATCGTGCATCTGTGGATACTTATACATGTGCATTTGGGTAGATTACCAAATTAGAAAGTGTGAGAAATTAAGTGAAATCAAACTTGAAAGTAAGTACTATTATTTGATTGGAGTGATTAGAATTTACGCATTTAATATTCAAAATTGACGCATTTCGTAACTAATTTCACTATCGATATGAATTAATATTCATGCATAGTGAATATGGAGAGTGAGGGCATTAATGGTAACAAGGTGTTAGGCACTAAATGCCACGTTCTTATAATAATTCACCTAATATCATAATCACTAAATAAATGTGAAAGATAACAAAATGTGTTCTCGGTAAATTACATATCTGAATAATTTTAAAAACTTGGTTTTCGGTTGCCCTGAAAGTAGAACAGTGGTTTGCAGCTAAAAAAAAACACATGTTTCCTGAACAGAGCTGCTACTCTTCTGTGATGTTTGTGTTAATTTTGAGAAATTGAAAAAATTTCGTTAACATAATATAACTAAAAAATTCATTATGATTAACTTTTTCCCTAGTTTTCTGCAGACAACTTTCTTACCTCGAATAGTACTTTCACTTTTTCAAAACCTCATTTCACCTAAAAATATTCAAAAAATATTTAAATGAAACTAAAAACATAGCAGGACAAGTCTCGAAACAATTCAAAGAATTTTCATTGACTAAACAAATTGGACCTAGAATTGTCTATGAATGAATTAGGAGAACCCTTTAGAAAAAAATCAGGTCCAAAAAATTGGATAATTAGTAAAAATCAATGTCAAAATGCCGCATGTGAACAAAAAACCACTAGCGAGTGAACAAAAAACCACCATGTGAACAAAAAAAACCATTTTTTCACTCTACTTCGAAATTAGATCGAAAAAACTTCACGCCGTAAAACCACTTGCTTTTTCGCTTCAATTTTTGTTTCAGCGCGATCAAAATCGTCAATTCAATTTGACTTCAAAGTCATATAACTTTGTCGATTTTTTTTAACTTTCAACTGTCCAAATTAGTCCCGATAATAAAATTGAGCCTCCATCAACTGCTTCCCTCTTAAACCTAAAAAACCCTGTAATGGTTTTTGTTTTCTTCTAATAGACGTTTGACATGGATATTGTTTCACGTTTCTCATTGAAACATATTGACTTTTAGGGAATAATTATCTGACCTCATAGACCTCCATGAGGCATTCTTCAAAACAATTCTTTTTCAGTAAATAGTTGGTGCAAATAGTGTCACTAATGTTATTATCTCCAGTTTATCGCCAAATCCCCGCTAATGTTAATTACGTTGATTTTTAGCTAATGATATAGCTAATTTACTACGAGACATTTTTTAAAACAGTTTTAGTTAATTCTTGAGTCTTCGTTTTTGTAACTTTTTCATATGGCTGGATGTAGTTGGTCTTTCCGTCACCTACATGAATTTTAAAAAAATATTGTTAGTTATTCAACAATTAATGGCGTGAACATGTTAAGTATACTACGTGTCCTTTTAACGTTGACCTTTGGTTGCTTTGTTTCTCAATTTTTTCTTCTTTTTGATTTTTTATTTGAGGACGCGCTCTAAGGAAATCAAAGTTGTGATTGGTTTTGTTAATATTCTAGTTTTCGTGGGAAAGGAGTTCTTTTTTAGGTTCGGATTTTTCTGTTTTTTGTTTATTTTCACGTAAATATATTCTATTGTTTTGCTGACAATCAAAAGCTTTTTCTACAGTAAAAAATTGCAATTCAAGTCATTATTGAGTCTTTTCTGTATGGTGGCCAACATTGGCCAGACTTTGAATTCAAAATATTATTTTTGTTATTTGGTGAAATTAGGTATATACATGGTAAAGTAGCTTATTTTTTTAGCTTGAGAAATCGTTTTTGCTTAATTTCTTATAACCAAGATATTTTACCAAGCTCAATAATGTCCATTTTAGTAAAGTTATGGAAAATTATTCTCACTAGTATGCACGGTTTCCCGTATTGTAGACTACATAAAGTAACCTTGCGAAGCCATTACTTTTCAGTATTTGGAAAGTTTCCTATCTATGCCTCATCAACAAAAATTAGGCCAGAAATGGGAATGAACTAGGTTGCAACATTATGTTTGAACGCACATTACGGAGCCTATCGGCTTACACACATATTTGCAAAAATAACCTCAGTTTTAAGTAGCAATTTTGCGTTTCGAAATGAAACACAACCAGAAAATACAAGAAAATCTGAAAAGTTGTTTTTTTCAATCAACTTGAGATCTTTTCCGACAGTGTATTATATTATAATAATCATCCTGGGCTCAAAAATCACTCAGGTCAGACCATCTCGTTAATAATCAGAAATTAGCTCGTTAATGATCAGACTTTAGGCAGACTTTGACCAGAAAGCTCGTTGATGTATGCAGATTTTAATAAAGCTGTTGTCCATGAGATCAAAAACGCCGCACTTTACCCCCCCCCTGTGCGTTTTCAATTGTCTGATCTTTAACGCACACCTCGACCTGGGTTGTAGTTCACCTGCCTTTTTTGGCAAAAAATGTTAGTTTCTGATACCAATTACTAATGGGCGGAGATGTTTTAGGTTGCTGCAATTACCAAATTCAGACGTACATGTTTTTCGGTCAACGGAGTGGCTACTCGCCTGAACTCTACATACAACGACTCACCGACTTCAGAACTTTGGATAAGAGATTAACATTCATTAAGGCAAGATATGAATTGTTAACCAGCAACGATGATACTCAATTTTGGGGATCTAATCCACTCTTTGTTCGGCCCCACTTGTTGGGGGGTGGGGACTATATGCTCAACTGGTTTTTTGTTCAGAACTGTTTTTTTTGTTCAGTCAATTTTGACAGATCGAAATATTTGTCGTATAGAGTTGTAAGTGGTATCACTAAAAAACCGTCAAGCATGAAATGTAAAAATCAGCTTTACCAAAATTTTGTCTTTCTCAAGAAGGAGTTGATGTTTAAAATGTTTGCGAAGAGTTTGCACTGGTTTTGTGCACATTTCCGGTCGTTTTTAACAGTATTTGCCCAATGATGTTGCCATTTTCATTTTATACGGGTTTTAGTAGCCCTTAAGCAACATTCAGGTCATTTATTTTTCTCATTTTGTTTTGTTAGAATATAACGGGTTGTGATATGGGTCTAGATTTTTCAGTTTTTCGAGTCAAGTTGTTCTCGATTTTACAATCTTTTGACTTCTCATTTTGTTTTTTGGAAGTTTCTGGCGAATTATAATAAACACCATGAAATTTTTTACATGATGAATACTGGTGGTTACCTGAATTGGTCAGTGGGCAACCAAAACTTTCGTTGAATTTGACACCAAATGTTTTTGTTAATATTTTACTAAGTATTTTTGTTCCTTATTTTTTCATATTTACTGATTCTCAAGTTTGACAGTGCCCTTCCAAGTTCTAACGATGACTAAATTAACCTAAATAATACTCTCAGTTTATAGTGTAGTATATTAATCACTTTAAAACCATTTGTTTTAGTTGAAATTTAGTTAATTTTTGAGTAACGACTATAGATGTTTTTTCTCTGGCGTTGGCACACTCTGAGCAATGAATCGTCTAATTGATCAATTAATCTCAAAAAAGTCAAATTGAAAAAATTTTTAATGGCTGGATTTCATAATTGGTAACTTCTATCACTGGACGCTAAAAAATTTCACAACACAAAAAATGAATTTTGCGATCTTATCATTTTTTCTGTTATTTTTGTGGTCATGCCCTTCAATCTCATTTATTAAGATGTTTATTCAATTGATAGCTAATAGCAGATAGAAAACTAGCGCCATTCAATTTCGTATAATATTTAAAAAAATTGCTCGTTTTTTTCTCGTTCTCCACGCATTTTTTTTTCTTGTTAAACTTGGTTGTTTACAATTGGAGTTATCAATTATTCTGACTGCTCAGAAGACTAATTGGCTTTCGAAGGAAGCATATTTTAAAACTCATTTGAAAACAACTGGTTTCGAACAGCAAGATGTTCTAGCCAACTCATACAAATTAGTGTGCTAATTTACAACAATTTTAGTTTCGGAAATTTTCTTTGTGTTTTAAGTCTACTTTTCAAATTTTAACAACAAAAGTTTTTAAGAAACCTGAAATTAGCCCTTTTAAAAGAGAGTTCATTCCAAGCTCTTGTCTTTGTTCATTTTTTTGCATATATATTTATTGGAAACGATAACAAATTGGCTGGAACAATTGTTTGATAAGTTTCAATGGCATTTTTGCCTTATTCACTGGTGACTTACATTGTGATTATATAGCTTGGGAAACCTCTATTTGTCGTTGATTTGTTCTCAGTTTAGATTTGATTTGATTGAAGATTTATTAGTGCAGATGTCAAATTTTTTTACTCTTGCGCTCATCTATAAGTTTAAGTTGCAAATTTAAACTCTATTCGAAATTAAATAGAGGCCATTTGTTACTTAAAAAAGACATTCCAATTCGAAATTTAGTTTGAAAACAGAATAGATGTTGAATTTTGGAGCTCATTTTTTGTAGTTTTTAATAGTTAGAATCAGTTGTCAACTTGATGAATTTGATTTCTTCTATTCAAGAAATTTTATTAAAGTTGATCTCATGTTAATTTGTTTTTATCGAGTGTTCATTGAAGTGAAAAGAATAAGTTTGAACTCACTGTTGTAATTCCGATTTTTAGCATTGACGCCTGTCCGTTTATAAGAATCTATTGATTTCAAAATGACAAGTTATAATTTTTTTTGCAGACGGTCTGTTTTTGCTTCAATTTGTCCAAGATGAGACAAGATTGAGACAGGATTGGAGAGGAGCTTTGTCGGAGCATTGTGTGCCGTAGCACATTAGCGAACCACTTTGTTTCCCAGATTGCTTCCCAGACTGTTTATCTTTGATCAAAACATTTTGGTTGGTTTGATCAGAAGAGGAAATTTTGAAAAAAAAAGAGTCTTTCTGGCAAGAATTTGTCGGACAAATTCTAAAAAATTCCGCTCATTACTTTAACCTTTAAGTTACGGTTCGACCATCTTTTGTGATGAAGGGAGATCCAGATAGCATGGAATTTACCCTCAGTTTCTTCAATTTTGATTAAACCTTAAGATGAGGAAAACTTCAAATAAATCGAGCAATGACAAAGTAAACTCAGCAATACCATGCAATAAATTGTATCGTTTGCTCAGAATTTTCTTCAAATAATAAATTTTTGCGTCATAAATCTTTAATTCTCTCGGTAAGTATTTCTTATATTTGCTCTGCTAAAAGTAAATCTGATCGCAAGCGTTTTTGAAGACTTTTCGCTGATTTCAGTCTATTTCAAGATTTCACTTCACTAATTTCTCAGTGATTCCAAAAATGTTTGTTCAGCATTACCTCTGACGGAATAAGATATTTTCTCCTGTCCTGCACTATATTTGATTTTTTGAAATCAACAAAATGGCTATTCCGCGGCCCTGATTTTTTAAAGTCTCGTGATTTAAACATTTTTTTGATCCTTGATGAAAAATAAAACTTAGTTGTCATTTTTTTTATCAAAAATTAAAATGCAAATTACGCACCCAGAAAATCTTCGCTAAAAACAACAACTAAAACTATTTCATTTACCAACAAATTTCTACGAAAGCATATTGTCATGTGAGATTTTGAATGTTTTCTGAGCCACGTTTTCAATTGTTTTTCTATCGATTCTAAAATAAATTATAGATATTCCGATTTCTTGTTTCGTCGCATTGTATGCTTGGTTGTTTGATTCAGAAAAGATGGTGAGCGTCAACAACATTTCCAGCAAACATTTAGTCCAACTGCCTAATTCTGGTGTTCCTCATTATAAACTTCCTTATGCAAAAAATTGAAATTGAAACATTTTTCACAACAGCCGGTTTTTGTATTTTATAATTGGTTATCGCATTTTTCTATTTAATACATGTGTCATAATGGTTTTTTGTAATACTCGAGTCAAACAATAGAGTTTTTAAATGAGAGCTTTGCATGTTGTCAAATATGCTGACCCAAAACAACTGTCTTGAGCCCGTTGTCAAATGGTGGAGTCTGTCAGAATAAAAAAAAGTAATTTTTTTTCAATAAGACTTGCAAATAGTAGTTGTCCCACACAATTGCTAGTGTCAAGATGACAAAATTTAGAAATGTACACTTAGAAATGTGGGACTGTTCCGTCTATCTAACAAAACCTTGAATGCTTTTTGCCAAAGCAAGCTATCTGGCATGATAATTTGCAAAAACTGATATCCTACTTATCTTATAAGATATGAGACGCAAGATAAGTGGTATTTTATGCAAACCCTCTTGCATAATTTATTGTTTAACGTGTTTATCGATACCAAAAAAAATCAAAATTGAAGTGAACAAAATTTTATATAGTGAAAACAATTTTTAACGCAACTTTAAAAATGGACTATTTCAATTTTGATAGCACAGATTTAAATTGAATGCATTACATGAACAAAGCAAGACTTGTTCATTTGCCTGGAGCACTTGCTTGATACAGATAACCGGCAGTGCTCAGCAATTTTTTTAACTGGCAAGATTGCTAGCTCTAGTCAAAACTCGCTACCTTCACTCCTAAACTCACAAGTGTGTGAGATCACAATAAAAATTTTGTGTTGACACACAATTTTTCGGGAAAAAATGACGCACGATAAATCTGGCAGTTAGATGATTTTTCATGTAAATATATATGAAAAGCTGGTGCTCGGCAACACGATTTTTGTGATATACATGAAATTTCATGTAATTTTTCATGAAAAATCACACAAAATCTCACGTGTTAATCATGAAGTCTCATGTGACAATAGAACAAGCCTTTAAAAAACTTGCAAGTTTCTTGCAATTTTAAGCAGATTTCTAAAAGGTTAAAGGAAGAACGCAAGATAGCCAAAAAAGATCCATCGAAAGCGCTCAAAAATGTACCACAAGATTTCAATAGGGGTCACAGCCGGACTATTCAATAGAATTGGCTGAAATAAGTACAATGGCAGAAAACTGGGATAATTACTAGTTATCGTAATAGTCCGGTCCAGTAGGCTCTTTTATCCTTGTACTCCAGATGTATTTTCTCCTGTCCTGCAATGTATTTGAATTTTTGAAATCAACAAAATGGCTATTCCGCAGCCCTGAATTTTTTAAAGTCTCGTGATTTAAACATTTTTTGATCCTTGATGAAAAATAAAACTTAGTTGTCATATTTTTATCAAAAATTAAATTGCAAATTAAGCACCCAGAATTTCTTTGCTAAAAACAACAGTTAAAACTATTTTATTTACCAACAAATTTCTACGAAAAGATATTGTCATGTGAGATTTTGAATGTTTTCTGAGCCACGTTTTCAATTGTTTTTCTATCGATTCTAAAATAAATTATAGATATTCCGATTTCTTGTTTCGTCGCATTGTATGCTTGGTTGTTTGATTCAGAAAAGATGGTGAGCGTCAACAACATTTCCAGCAAACATTTAGTCCAACTGCCTAATTCTGGTGTTCCTCATTATAAACTTCCTTATGCAAAAAATTGAAATTGAAACATTTTTCACAACAGCCGGTTTTTGTATTTTATAATTGGTTATCGCATTTTTCTATTTAATACATGTGTCATAATGGTTTTTTGTAATACTCGAGTCAAACAATAGAGTTTTTAAATGAGAGATTTGCATGTTGTCAAATATGCTGACCCAAAACAACTGTCTTGAGCCCGTGTGCAAAGGGCGGAGTCTGTGAGAATAAAAAAAGTAATTTTTTTCAATAAGACTTGCAAATAGTAGTTGTCCCACACAATTGCTGTCAGATGACAAAATTTAGAATTGTGCATTCAGAAATGAGGGACTGTTCCGTCTATCTAAGTGTACCTTGAATGCTTCTTGCCAAAGCCAGCTTTCTGGCATGATAATTTGCAAAAACTGATATCCTAATTATCTTATAAGATATGGGACGCAAGATTAGTGGTATTTTATGCAAACCCTCTTGCCTAATTTGTTGTTTAACGTGTTTATCGATACCAAAAATATCAAAATTGAATTGAACAAAATTTTATTTAGTGAAAACAATTTTTAACTCAACTTTAAAAATGAACTATTTCAATTTTGATAGCACAGATTTAACTTGAATGTTTTATATGAAGAACGCAAGACTTGTTTATTTGCCTGGAGCACTTGCTTGATGCAGATAACCGGCAGTGCGCAGGCAGTGCTCAACAATTTTTTTAACTGGCAAGATTGCTAGCTCTAGTCAAAACTCGCTCCTAAACTCACACGTGTGAGATCACATTAAAAATTGTGTGTTGACACACAATTTTTCGGGAAAAAATGACGCACGATAAATCTGGCAGTTAGATGATTTTTCATGTAAATTTACATGAAAATCTGGGGCTGGGCAACACGATTTTTGTGATTTACATGAAATTTCATGTAATTTTTCATGAAAAATCACACAAAATCTCACGTGTTAATCATGAAGTCTCATGTGACAATAGAACAAGCCTTAAAAGAAACTTGCAAGTTTCTTGCAATTTTAAGCAGATTTCTAAAAGGTTAAACGAATCTTGCAAGGTCACGCAAGATAGCCGAAAAGATCCATCGTGCTCAAAAATGTACCGCAAGATTTCACTAGGGGTCACAGCCGGACTATTCAATAGAATTGGCTGAAATAAGTACAATGGCAGAAAACTGGGATAATTACTAGTTATACTAATAGCCCGTCCAGTAGGCTCTTTTATCTTGTACTCAGCAACTTTTAGCCAAAATTCTATATTTCTTTTCTGTATGTTTCCTTTTTCGCAATTGTTAAATATAGTGTAGTGTTAATTAAAATATCGCAATTCCTATGGTGATGATATTTTCAGTGATAAAATTGTTATTTTAACAGGCCCGATACAACCACACCACATGCACCAATGTCATCCACGAGATTGGATACGGAAACACTTTAACAGATTTAGTAATCATTGGAGGCAGAAGGAGACCCTTTTTCTCACTCCCTCCGAACCCAACTTCCTCTCCTTCATTTATCATTCCTAGACACGAACTGGAGTACACACTCAATTTTGATTGGTTCAAGTTCCACATCGTCTGTCCTGAGAAACCATGGATATGTGAACGTTTTGGGCCCCACTTTCGTCCATAGTGGAAAAAATGTGTTGTTCTTATCAAGCTCTCCGATGCACTGCTTTCTTAAATACTGTTACAACCTTAAGCTTCTTTATCTCTGACACCCACAAAATACGAGGCAGATACTGCTTTGGTTCGGTACGCTGAATATCTGTCGGAGTTCTTACAATAAAAAGACACTGTTTGCATAATGACAGTTCTGATATGCATGTGATTTTTTTAAGTAAACATATGAATAAATTTTTGCAATGATTTCCCCGTTTTGCAATTTTTCCCAAAATTAACGGAGAAAAGAGTGTAAAGATTGTAAGAGCAAAAATTTTACACCCCTAACTCTCGGCTGAAATAAGAGTGGAAAAGTGCATTTGAAAGAAGGTAATTTTAAAAAATAAAAGTAGAAGGAGGTAGTGAGGATTGAACCCCCATCTTCCCTCTTTTGAACATGTACAATTACTATTGCGCCGACTGATACTAGCATTAACCGTTTCAAATTGGTTATAATGGTAATTGTGTAAGAGTAATGACGTATTTTTCATCAGTCCACCCTAATTTACACTTTTTTCAAAGAGTGTAAATATAGTGGGATCTTTTCTGCTTGTGTTCCCCCCCCCCCAGGTACGTTTTGCTCCCCCCAGTTAAAGAGCACGTGCCACTACATAGTAAATCATTATGTAAAAATGTGGCACGTGCGTCTGGGGGTACAAATAATATGCGCCCACTAAGATGAGTGTGTGTGTGTGTGTGTGTGGGGGGGGGGGGGCACAAATGGAAAAGAGTGGAGAAAAGAGTGCAAATACAGTGTAAGTTTTCAAAACTAAACTCTTACACTCCTTCCCCCAATAAATATGAGTGGAATACGCATTGAACCCTAGTCCAAACTAATTGGGTGTAAATTACGGGTGAAATTTAGGCTCGGATGTTTGTTGAGGATCATATTGAGCAATACGAGGCCAACGAGAAGCTGCTCTCAACCAGCCAAATAGGGAAAATCAAACCCTATCGAAGCTTTCCTTTTTTAATTACCTCAATTCTTCTTTGTCATCACCACAGTTAGGGAGCTTTATTCCTGTTGTGAGAAACCTTCTTTCAGGTTAAAGAAAATTTTGAAGCCTTCAGTTGAAAACTTGGTCAACGTAACTCTAATGGTGCTGTATTGACTTTTCCCTCCTGTAAGTAGACTCTACGTTGATAACGAAAACGGGATTTTTCCGTTTGTGCCCCAGTACGTTATGCACCCCCAGTTACAGAGCACGTGCCATTACATAGTAAATCTGTATGTAAAAATATGGCATGTGCGTCTGGGTGTTGCAACTGATATGCGCCCACTAAGCTGGTGGCCACAAACGGAAAGGATCTCAAAAACGATACAAAATTTTCGAAACAAAATTGATTGCATAACATTGAGTAAAATTTTGACTATCTCGCTTCAATACTTCGAGGAGTAATAATGCTTTTGCGCTGTTCACATTAGCTTGTGCTTCCAAGTTCGTATTCTCGAGAAATTCAATGGGGTAGAGGATCTGTATAATTAAACGACAACATTAGATCTCTCCGGGTTTTGTTTCAAGCCAAAACACCAAACCAAAATTCGTGGAAACATCAATTTTCAAAAAAAGGTTCTATTGTGCTGCTCTAATCATATCAGCAAGCACAAATTGTTCCACTTATTTTGGTAACAGCAGAGTGATATTTAACAAAACCGTCAAAAACGGTTCTAGTTTTGAGTATTAACTGGCATTTATTGTAGTATTCTACGTCTAAATCATTCCAATAAAAAATGGTAAATATATTTTCCTCAGGAACGATAAGATTTTAAGAAAAAGTATTTCTGTATTTTTACAAAGATCGATTAAACGAAAGACCATTTTCAATACCTTAGTAATTAGTGCTCGGCTTGAATTAAATTTGACTTCGCCTCGTCTCATTTCCACTTGATACACTAATCGGTTCCTACAGGCAAAAAAAAACTTGCATGAAACTTTTACTCGACAGCCAGACAGAGGTATAACCATGAAAACTGGTCATATCAATACGCACTTGCAACTTTGAGAATTCAATGGGCTTATTTGGCACTTCCGATACGTAAATATGGACCAAATAACAATATCCACCACTCTGATTATTAACATGGTTGAAAATTTGAAAAAAATTGTGATTTGGGAAATTTTTTGTGATTATCTTGTTCACAATTAGCGGATGTAATGACACCTCTGAAATTTCATCTTCTTTAATTTTGTCAGTAAAAAACATCAAGTTGTTAAAACATTTGATCATTTGAATAAATTAGAAGAAATATTTAAATAGGAAACTGGAGGAGGAAAAAAATTATATAGATTGTTTTTAAATTTTAATAGAAAAAAGGACTGGCTGGAGTTTAAAAAATTAACCCTCCAATTCAAGTTGCAGAACACAAGACAAAGGCTCGTTGTGTAACTTGTGGAGAAAATTGAAGTCTGTCAAGAGAAGAATTATTTTTTGGCTCTTCAGTTTGCATTTTTAAGAAATCAATTTCATACCCTATTTTTTGTAAGCTTCATTATTTTCAACCCAATTTTATCTGGTCATTATCGGTGCGAGTAGAATGCCTTAAAAATCTGAAAATATATCTGCCTTTTGCTTTTACTGATTTAACAGCTGATTAAAATTCGGTTTTTATCTGATTGATTAAATCTTTTACATAGTCTGTCCTGAGGAACCATGGATATGTGGATGTTTTGGGCACCACTGTTGTCCATAGTATGAAAAGTGTGTTGTTCAGATCAAGCTCTCCGAACCAATGCTTCACAAATTAAAGTTAGATACTGTGAGAGAAAATTGCTTTAGTTATGTGTACTTAAGGGATCTTTTCCGCTAGCGCCCCTCCCCCAATCCTATATGGCCGAAACTTAGGCACCCCCCAAATATTATTGTTTTGCTCCCTTCTGCAAAGGTTACTTATGATCATGATTACGTACCTAGTACAATACATCAACAACCTCATGTGCAACATTTTCCAGGAAAATCAAAGTAGTAGACACCTTTACAAAGCACGTAATTCTTAAAAACGCAATGAGAACAAGTTTTTGTTTGATGTTTACATTATACGCAGTTCGTTATTATTATGCACGTATTAATTTCGAACCACAGCTCTGTTAATATTTTCTAAATGCCCACTTACGCGTATTCACATGTAATAATTCAAATGCATACAAAATGTTAAAACATATACAAATGAGGGGTGCCTAACTTACTGGGGGGGGGGCGCTAGCGGAAAAGATCCTACTTAAGTTGTTATGTAACAGCGGACTCAACCACTTAAAACCATCCGAGAATGGTATCCCATCTTAATTATTGCGAAACCAAAGATTGCGCTCTCATCCAAAATTTACACTGAAGCGGTAAAGAATTAATCAAAATGCACAAGTTCCGATCATTAAGCCTCTCAAACGACGAATGGATGGATCTTAAAAGTTAGATGAAAACGCTCCGCTTTTAGTGAACCATTTTGCGAAGTCACCGCCACTGGTCAGTACATTCAAAACACAACCCTCTTGACAAAGCAGGAAGCACATTATGTGTAACAGCCAACACTCCCTTCTTAAACGCAGTGAAAAAACCCTAAAATGAGAATTGAAATATGGCCACACACGTTTCGATGAGAAAATGTTCCAAAGCCGTCAATTCACGACACATTGCAGTAAAAACTCCAAACTGCTTCACGAACATCGACAATTTATGATGGAATGTTCAAAAATTCCTTAAAAAATGTAACGGCGAGGAAATCAACAGAGTAACGACATCGCACTAGGAGAAATACAACCTTTGGAATTGATTCTTCTCAAGAGTTTTCTCAGAAGGACAAATAGAGAAGCGCAGTACACATTGCACATACAGCATCAATTAAATTAAAATGAGCATTAAAAATTTTTTGAATCTCTAGTTTCCGTAGTCATTAGGAGAAGATGTTGACCAGATATAAATTTGAAAACATCAGTCTGGAAAAATAGTCTCCATGTCCGTTGGTGTTTTTTGTTCAAATTATCATTGCTGAGAGCAACTTCCCATTCAAATGGAAAAATTAATGAAATGACACATGTTCATAATACGCTTGACAAAGCAGATAGGGCTCAGTACATTAACATAAGCCTACTGCCCATTGCTTCAAAATTTGTCGAAAGAGTTCTATTCAAACGATGTTTGCTGATTGAACCAGTTATACATAAAACTCAAATAGGGTTTCAGAAAAAACAGAACATCCGTTTTTCAAAAGCTTCGCTTTTTAGAGGCAGATAACCGAAAGCCTATTGATTATAAACAACAGAACTTATATCATTGAATTCCGCAAATCAGATTGATCGAATTGCAAATATTAGAATTCGTGTTCAGATTGAAATACAATTTTAGCGACCGTAAAAAATGCATTAAAATATGAGACAGTTAAGAAATGCAGCAGCAGTAGCAAAATCGATATTCAAAATTTAAAAAGCTTAAAATTTTAGGTCAAAAGAGCATAGGAAAAAACCATCTTAAGAGGAAACGGATGTCAAAAAGACCATAGAATTATAATGTCTAAGAACTTCACGTGAAGCAAAAGCATCACGAAGGATGTAAGTAAAGCTTGTAAGAGCTGTTTATCATCACAAGAGGAACACATCTTTATGTGTTATTTGATTCCAGTCAAAATTTATGCAGTAGCTTATTTTTTTTCATCCCAAAACTGATCGTAGGGCTATTTAAAAATTTCAAGAAAAATCGATTGGCTGACTCTGCAGTTAAGCAATCTGCTATAAAAACAGACTGATTATACATTTTGTCTATGTCCAGAGACTCTTGAAGTGCGTGTTGCCTCTTTTCTGATTATATTATAAATCAGAGGAAACTCAGTCAACACATACTAATTTAAAAACAAGATTTAGCAAAAAGAAGAAAAGTTTGAACTAGATCGTCTCCAAAAAAAACCTTCCGAAATCAGAAAAAAACTATCATCAGCTCACAAAAGCGGAATATCTCTCATATATTATAGCCTAACGATTCGAAAACGACGGGGAGACTAGTAGCACGTATTTAAAAAACTGTAATTTTATCGAACAGAATTTTTAACCCTCAATTGAACTTCACTCAATCGGAAAATTGAATATTCTTTCAATACATGGACAAAGCTTCCCTCTCTCTCTCTCACTCTCTCTTTCTTCTCTCTCTCTCTCTCACACACACACACACTTCTCGCTCTCTCTCTCTCTCTCTCTTTCTCTCTCTCTCTCTCTCTCTCTCTCTCTGTGTGTGTGTGTGTGTGTGTGTGTGTGTGTGTGTGTGCGTGTATGTGTGTGTGAGTTTGTGTTTGTCGCTCATTCTACAATTAGTGAATCCGCTAAACCCATTATCTGCAACACTAGAGATTTGTTGATCATTATAATGTCGATATAACGAGAATCGATTCAAAATCTTTTTCAGAAGGTATGCTGTTGATGTTGAGAAGGAGGTAGATTTCCGAAAACCTTTTCAAGTTTTTGAATCATTACTCTTATTGTTTGAAGAAAACCTTGATGGTATAATTTCCGTTGGTGATATAGTTTCTAATAACTGTTAGTAAATTGCGTATTTCGAACTTCTCAAAAGTTCCAAAAAGATCCAATTTCGTTACTTTTGTGATGCAGAAAACTATTTTTTAGACTTTTTTTATATCGACAACAACAATTTACACGTCATCTTTGAAACATAAGCCGCTGTTTCTCTTTGAGGAAATTTTTGCTGCTACCTTTGAATGTGAACTTTATGTCCTTTAATTGTAAAATTTTACTTCTTTAATGTAGTCCATTAAAAACAAAAAAAGTACCATTACGTGAATCATGACAAAAGATTGGCAGAACTAAATCTAATTACAGAATCACCTGACATACATTATTGATTAAAAGTTTTTCTGTCAGTTTAAGGATTATTGTTATAAAATTTATTTTCAAAAACTTCAAAATTTGTTCAAACAGACATCCAGCTAAGTCTCCTCGTTTTCTTGTTTTTTTTTCTACTTTTGTACAGTCATTCGAGATGTTTTCCAATGATTCAAAAAGAATTCCATTTAAACTGTCACATTTTTTCTCAAAATTTTTTGTTAACCTCCATTCTGCCATCAGACTACTTTTCGATAGTGAATTCGCGTCCCGCATCTGTTATCGCGTGTGGGGTTTTAGTTTTTTCCAACAGCATGAAAAGCTTCAATTCTCAGAAGATTAACACTCCTGGTTTACTGATCAACCCATCACCAGTCTCGTGATTTTTTTGAACTCCGGAGACTTAATCAAATGCTACCCTAGTTGAGACCTACCTGTAAATTATGAAAAGACCTAATAACTCCAGGTGGGGGGGGGGGGGGGGGTAAGTGTTGAATTAAATTACACGGTCGAGGACCCTAGTTAAATTTGAGGCTAATTCTTTCCATAAGTCCAGCCAAATTCTTTCCATATGCAAAAATGAGGCAATCTAAAAAGTTACGACAGAATCTGGTTGCGATCTCGTGACCTACTCCAATCCCCAATGCTTAACCAATTGCGCTACATGTCCTTAACTTTGAAGGAAATCGAAACCTAGTCATTATAACGGTCGCGAGCGTAATTACAGGACATGTTTTATTGTCCAGTCAAATTCCAGAACACCTTTATTGTCCAGTCAAATTCCAGAACACCTTTATTGTCCAGCCAAATTCCAGGACGTATGTTTTAGTTCCAGCCAAATTCTAGGACGGTTGTTTTAGTTCCAGTCAAAGTTCAGGAAATCTCATTAGGTTCAAACAAATTCTTTTCATACCCAATATCTGTCGATGACAGTCTTTTCATACCTTAAATCTGTGGAGGACGGTCTTTTAATATTTCCTGGTCCCGACTAGGGTACCACACTCCTAGGTCAGATTTCCGTTGTTCCAAAATCATTGTACCTATTGGTCGCCCATTTTGACCAACATAAGTAGAAACGCCTCCACCAAAATCAATCTTATAAGTTACATGTGATTTCCCATCATTATCGATGCCGATATCGGTGGGGCAGGCATTTTCAGTATGCAGAATATCAATAAACGTTGATTTTGGGCAACTGTTTTGCAGCCGTTTACATTATTGCAAGCCAAACCTCCCAATTCTTTGAGAAAAGTAAACATCGGATTGTTCTCGCTTTGTTTTAACCCTTTGCATTCCTAATTTTAGTGTTTTTATTTATTAAATAATTTACCACACAATTGTTCACAATTTTACCGGTCGTAGCTGAGGTATCTGATTATCCAGCCAAATTTTTCTGTTGATAGAGCAGAAGAAAATTTACTCAATTGTTTGTTTCTAAAACTCATATATAAATTTCCTTCAGTAAAAATTTTCCGAGGCTGTATTGGCGCAGAACTATTATAATTCAGTAATCAGCCACAATCTGTCGGTTTCTGATGTCATCATGTCCAAACAAGCATATCAATGTCCTTAACCTTGTCCGCAATAATTGACATTTGCTGATGTCTGTAATGTGGATTTGTTGCGTACCAAATCAATTCTTATTGCGAAGCTAATTTGGATGTATCACTTCGAGTACCTCCTGAACTTTCAGGTGGTTACTGTTCCATTGTGAAAACTGATTGATGGTTTCATTTCAGAAATAAATGTTGGTCAATTTGGTTTTTGAACAACTCATAAGATCTCCTTTTAATAATTTTACGGCCAACGGCTATATTTTCTGGAGGCTTCTTAAATCGAAAACAGATTTAAAATTCACTCTGATAACAAAGCCGTTTTGTAGCCAGTTGAAAAAAGCAGTCTAATTAGTACTTCAGAAATAGATCCCCGTGTTTATTAAGCTTAAAAATTTAACTTAAGGCGGTTGATAAAAAACTAAGATTTTTGAAGTTACAATAATCATGAGGTAATATCAAAAGAACTAAATCTGCTTCCAAAAAGAATTGATGTCATAAATTTTACTGTTATTTTAGTTTTTATTGCGGTAAAGCTCACTTTTCAATTGTCCAAATTTTCAATTGTCCAAATTTGTTCAAACAGGTAACCAGTTCAGTCATCATCTTTTTTCATGTGATCTCCTTTATTTTGCATTTTTGTTGTTCTTAAAATTTTTGTCAAAGAGTTATAACAATTTTGCCACTCTCTGCTGAAGAAACTGATCCAAATATTTCCGATTTCAAAGCTTCATCAAAACTTGCTCCTTTGCTTGTGGCTTTATATGCTTTACTTCGGCACTTTCTTTACTTCGGCACTTAGCCATTATCTGCAGGTTTCTGATACCATTTACAGCAAAGTATAATGACACAGTAAAGTATATTTTACAGAAATGCTTTTATCGAGAAAAAATAACTTTTATCACTCATCTGTTTTTTTTTCTAAACTCAGACCAAGATGCGGCATGAAGTGAACTTTGCTATGAGCAGCAATAAGAATAAAACCAGATAATAGGTTCATTATTTGGCATTATTTTTTTTCAAGATAATTCACTTTTCTCTCATTACAATCGATTGCAAATCCTTTTCCTGCATTAGGGTGCCTGCAAACCTCTTCATCAAAATGATCGTTAGAATGAATCACCGCCAGCAATCCATCCCTCGTTGGAACAACTCTTCAGTGCACTTAAAACGTGCATCTGAAAGAGCGAGTGTAATAAGAGCTTTAAGGACTGAACGAATACGTTCATGTGCGTGGTCACAAGAATTGATGTTCGTCAAAGCTCAATCAATCGATTCGTTTTTTGAGAAAAAAGAAAATTTGTATAAAAAATATTTATACCAAGTGGAACCAAAATCACTTCCTGATCCCACACAATGTTTTCCAATTTTTGACGGGCCTCAATGGCTGAAGTTTCCATACTCACTTCCTTGATTTTCTCACAAATTGGGTAAGATTCCCTTCAACTTGTTATGTTAGTTTCCCAGACTGTACAAAAAAGGTCACAACAAATTGTTAACCTTAAGTTTGTTTGACATAACGTATAACCTAGAGAGCCTATTACCCTCAGCTCTGGCTTTTTTGTATCAATTACTTCTCTTGATTTCAATATAAAATATGTGTTAATTTTTTTCCAATATAAAACCACTTTATCTTTGAACTTTTTTTCGAAAATACCGATAATTTTTCTGGCTTCTAAAATTATTTGAACGCCTACCAAATATTTTTTATCTGACCGCTAATAACATTTTAAGGAAAACAATACTTATAATATTTTTGGTTGTGCATCTCTCTATCAAGATTCTCATTTAGATGTCTGCATTTTTCACCTGATTTTGGTGAATAACTTTTGAATTAAAAGCACCTGAAATTTGGAAGTTTTTCAATTTTGAAAAGCACCGGATCCCTTTTTAAAGGAATGTGTTAATGTATTTAAACTTAATAAAAGCGAACTGGAAATGGGTTCCAACTGTCATTAACTAATATTTTGAAATCAAGGGAGGCATATGTTTTGGTGCAGCTGATTTTTGTGCGGATATTTCGCCAAAAAAATTTTGTGGTTCTTTTTCTGCTGCCTGGCTTGAAACGGAATTAAGTTCGATTGAAAATAAATAAAGTCATCTGTGTACATATTTTTTATTTAAGTTAAATTCATTTGCGCCACACTTAAAAACAAATTGATGACGGAATCCCTTCTGCATAGATTCATTCTACTTTGGAAATTAGGAATAAATCAAGAATTTGTGGTTTAAAATTTGTCGGACAATTAATAACACAGTCACGTATTTGCTGAGCTTTTTTTAACAGTATTATGATAGCATTATGTCCAAAACAAAAAACGATCACTTAAGGTTTGCTCCTTCCGAGTTATTGTCTATAATATTAATAGCATCAATTATGTTTGCGGAAGTGTATGAAAGCATTGCCGTTTTATTACCTAATTCAACTCGTTTCACCTAAATTATGACCGAAATCACCTAAATCAAAACAAATTTGCTTTTGCTGCCTGAGATGACCGGGTGTTTCTTAAATCCCGATAACAAAACTTCTGGGAAATTTAATGTTGCATAAACTTGTCTCCTTTGTTTCTTTCTATTGTCATCAACACCTAATACCAACATTTTGTCATTTGTTCTTCTCAAACAAATCAGTTTCTTATAATGCTTGATTATGAAATTTTTTCAGTAATTCTGTTTGTTTACTTAATTATCTCTATGTCTTGTTTATATCCAATTATTTCATCCTGTCGCGAGTTATTTGGATGCAATGGTGATCTTTTTTCTCGTAGTTCCAAAATTTCTTGAAAAAAAAATAATATTAAAAAATGATTTAGAGATAAAAAAAAGTTCGCATCCCCTTTGCAACTCGTTAGTTCAGTTGTCTGGTGTTTAAGGGTTAACAGTCGCCACGTCTGCATATCACTCTCTAGATACATTTATTTTTCTCGGGGTAACGTTTGAGGATGAATTCCAGATACTCGTTTGAGTAATTGCTTTATTGATGATAGCTCCAAAACTTTCACATACCTGAAAAGGGTAGTTGTCGATCAGTTTTGTTCTCAGAAGGAAGATTTTGTTGCATTTATTCAGTCGAAATTTAAAAACTGACTTTCGCCCTGTATGATCTGTCGAATTTTTTCACTAATTTTTCCTATTACAACCTGTGGCGTCGCTTTTTCACACCGCAGTCGTGTTGCGATTTTATCGAGTAAAGGTTAATATTGCCTATATACGTTTCGAGATTGCTTTTTATGCTAATTGTTTTTGATTTGTTGAGGTAAGGTTGTATTTCATTGATTTTTAGGTAACCCTCTATGTTTTCAATTGCCTTATTCGTTTCTGAATAACTTTTATCTCTGTGCTCAATTTTGCTAGGACAGCTGCTTCAATAATGTTCCTTGACACAGAAGGATTTCTAGTGACGAATTGACTAATTACGAAAAAGATTAAAGTTTCAACAACACAAATAAAACGTTGACCTAAGAATCTCGAAATTGAAAAAAATGTTAAGCCCCAATTTCTCTCTAATGTTGAAGAATACTAGATGGAGATCACTAATCCAACAAAGATTGAACCCGACAAAGAATGCTACGTAAAATTTTGATTGAATATCGCCCAATGATGCAAAAACTGAAAGTCGAAGCAAAATGCAAAGAAAAACTCCTTTTAAAATTTCGTTCGATCAAAAACTGTCATTAAAAAAAAATTGGAAAGATTAACCTCTAAGTCGTTTCTAAAAATTCCATGCACCAGACTTACAGCTGACGTTAAAACTATTTGTGAATGTCCACCAATAAGTGAACTTCTTTAAACGTGCATCTAACAGGGTGATTCAAACAATGAAACAAAATATTCAACAAGACATTGCAACGCTACTAATCAAAATTTCTTGTTAATTTTCGAGATTTAGGAGTTTTCTTGTCTTCTGCTTTGCCTACTTTGTTTTCTGTTATTTTTGCCCGTAATTAGCATTTCATGGTCCTCATGTTCAAAGAAAAAAATCAATGATAAAGAGTGGTTAACTTTCGCAAAAATTTTTCCCCATGTTCCGAGAAAACAAATCAGTTAACGCCAATTTTAAAGGAGGGATGGAAATGGAAGCTATCGTGCTAAAGGCTCATAAATTTACTCTTCTTTTGCCCAGATATTTTTGAAAAAATCAACCAATGACTTTTTTAAATACTTTCAAATACCTTTTTTAAACACTTTCAAATATGGTTCCAACCCAGACCATTTTGTTTCAGTTGGTAAATTTTGTAGATAAAGATGACCACGAACATAACAATGTTCAATCGATGAGAGCGCTAAGTGCACTGTACTTTGCCACAGCATTTATCAAAGTTACGCATGGTTTCATCTCAGAAGAGTCGAAGAAGCTATAAATAGTTGGGGACATTTGAGGTGTCACAAAATCATATTTAATCGAGCAAAATTATTTCATTAATCCCACATGATGTCTGTCCATCGCTAATAAACGCAGAAGATGAGGTTCAAAAAGTTTTCGTTATTTCTATTGCGATGGACTCAGAGCAAGGGAAATTGACTATTGGAGTCTAGATGAGAAATTACACAAATTCCAGAGAGTAAAACTGCAAGATTCGCAGCAAACCGACAAACTACTCAAAACAGTATACTCGTTGGCCATAGAAACAAAAAAATGAACCAAAACAAAAGTAAAATGGAGCTTCTAAGGATTCAGGGAAAATCTGTATTCAGCGCACAGCCCAACAGTTTCAAAGATAGGTTCAAACAGAACCTAACTCTGAAACTGTTTACCAAAAGCTAGTACAATGGGCGAGAGTGTCCCACTTGCTTGAATTGTTTCATGATTCTCCCAAAGCAGGTCACAGTGGGATGAAGAAAACATAACAAAAAGCTCATGAAAATTTTATTGGCCGTGCAAGAGAAGGGACGTAAGCATATACATAGAAAGCTTTGAAGTGTGCCTAAAATTTTATATGCACCCAGCAGAAGCATTTTAATCACAAAATAGAAACCTAGTCAATCAGTTTGACAAATACTTCTCAATAAAATGAGTCCATATTGCAATTCTCGGAAATAAAATCAAAAGCAACAAGAAAAATTTCTTCACAATATGTTTTGAAGATATCTTTTCAAAAAGTAGATCAACCAAATGCATCAAAATTTGTTGGCAACTTTGAAGTTATTCCGTCGGTTCTTCTAATGCGAAAAAGTTTGCGTTTGCTGTTTAGGACGAAGTTCTCTCAAACATTGATCGTTTGCTGAACAGTCGCAGCCAATATCTGTTACATGCTTATTTGAATAGCTGTATTTTTTTGCTTCAATCAGACAATTATTTTGGTGTACTCCGTGGTGTCTAATGTCTGTAGCCTTGAGGCCATAATTTGCAACGTACACATTGGACCAGTGAAATTTGCGTCTATTCCAATCATTTATGCTGGTGAGTTCTTGGTTACAGTCATCGATTGGTTTGATGACTGAATCCTTTCTGCATTGATCCATTCTACTTTGGAAATTAGGAATTAATCAAAAATTTGTCGCTTGAAAATTGTCGGACAAACAATAATACAGCCACGTATTTGCTGAGCTGTATTTTTTAACATTATTATGATAGCATTATGTCCAAAACAAAAGACGATCATCTAAGGTTTTGCTCCGACCAATAGAGTTATTGTCTATAATATTATTAGCATCAATTATGTTTGCGCAGGTGTATGAAAGCATTGCAGTTTTGTTACCTAAATCACCTCGTTTTACCTAAATTATTACCAAAATCACCTAAATCAAAACAAATTTGCTTTTGCTGTCTGAGATGACCAGGTGTTTGTTAAATCCCGATAACAAAACTTATGGGAAATTTAATGTTGCATAAACTTGTCTCCTTTGTTTCTTTCTATTGTCATCAACACCTAATACCAACATTTTGTCATTCGTTCTTCTCAAACAAATCAGTTTCTTATAATGCTTGATTATGAATTTTTTTCAGTAATTCTGTTTGTTTACTTAATTATCTCTATGTCTTATTTATATCCAGTTATTTCATCCTGTCGCGAGTTATTTGATGCAATGGTGATCTTTTTTCTCGTAGTTCCAAAATTTCGCAAAAAATAATAAAATTAAAACATGATTTATAGTTAAAAACAAAATTCGCATCCCCTTTGCAGTTCGTTAGTTCAGTTGTCTGGTGTTTAAGGGTTAACAGTCGCCACGTCTGCATATCACTCTCCAGATACATTTATTTTCCTCGGGGTAACGTTTGAGGATGAATTCCAGATACTCGTTTGAGTAATTGCTTTATTGATGGTAGCTCCGAAACTTTCACATACTCGAAGAAGGAAATTGTAGATCAGTTTCGTTCTCAGAAAGAAGATTTTGTTGCATTTATTCAGTCGAAAATTCGAAAACTGATTTTCACCCCGTATGATTTGTCAAATTTTTGCACTAATTTTTCCAATTACAACCTGTGGCGTCGCTTTTTTCAGACCGCAGTCGTGTTGCGATTTTATCGAGTAAAGGTTTATATTGCCTGTATACGTTTCGAGATTGCCTTTTATGCTAGTTGTATTTGATTTGTTGATGTAAGGTTGTGTTTCATTGATTTTTAGGTAACCCTCTATGTTTTCAATTGCCTTATTCGTTTCTGAATAATTTTTATGTCTGTGTTCAATTTTGCTAGGACAGCTGCTTCAATAATGTGTCTTGACAGAGAAGGATTTCTAGTGACGAATTGACTAATTAGGAAAAAGATTAAAGTTTCAACAACACGGATAAAACGCTGACTTAAGAATCTGGAAATTGAAAAAAAAGTATTAAGCCCCAATTTATCGGGTTTCTCTCTGATGTTGAAGAATACTAGATGGAGAGTACTAATCCAACAAAGATTGAACCCTACAAAAAACTGCTACAAAAAATTTTGATTGAACATCGCCCAATGATGCAAAAACCGAAAGTCGAAGCAAAATGCAAAAAAAACTCGTTTAAAAATTTCGTTCGATCAAAAACTGTCTTTGGAAAAAAATTGGAAAGATTAAACTCTATGTCGTTTCTAAAAATTCCATGCATCAGACTTACAGATGACGTTACAACTATTTGTGAATGTCCACCATTAAGTGAACTTCTTTAAACGTGCATCTAACAGGGTGATTCAAACAATGAAACAAAATATTCAACAAGACATTGCCACGCTACTAATCAAAATTTCTTGTTGCATTTTAACTTTCAAGTTGTAGCAGTTTTCTTGTCTATTGCTTTGCTTACTTCGTTTTCTGTTATTTTCGCCCGTAATTAGCATTTCATGGTCCTCATGTTGAAAGAAAAAATTCAATAATAAAGAGTGGTTAACTTTCGCAAAAATTTTTCCCCATATTCCGAAAAAACAAATCAGTTAACGCCAATTTTAAAGGAGGGATGGAAATGGAAGCTATCGTGCTAAAGACTCATAAATTTGCTCTTCTTTTGCCCAGATATTTTTGAAAAAATCAACCATGAAAAAATTTTTAAATACTTTCAAATATGGTTCCACCCCAGACCATTTTGTTTCAGTTGGTAAATTTTCCAGATACAGACCACGAAAATAACAATCTTGAATCCATGAGAGCTCTAGGTGTACTGCACTTTGATTTTGCCACAGCGTTTATCACAGTTCCGCATGGTACTCTCTCAGAAGAGTCGAAGAAGCTATAAATAGTCGGGGACATTTGAGGTGTGAAAAAATCATATTTACTCGAGCGAAATTATTTCGTGCAAATAAAAGTGTGAAAAATTCTCCCTCATGTTTGTTAACAGTGTTGTTCCTCGATATTCAACGATTGGACTCTTACTGTTTCTGCTCTTCATTGATGCACTTTCGGAAGCAAAGAATAACATTGATAGTAAGAGTTATAACAACGACTATAATGAAATTATCCTTAGTCCAATTGACACGAAGCAAGCGGTGGAAAACATCAAAAAATGGTTCAAAACCGAAAAAATGATACCTAATAATAAAAAGGTGGCATCCTTATTATCGAAGGTGATCTGAGACCAAAATTACTTAATATGACACTCGCACCAGCTTCAACCCAGTGGGAATTAGGTATAATTGTACAGGCCCTCTTATGGTATGAAAATTGCCAAAGACGATCTAAAATGGCAATGGAATTTCTATATGAAATAAGACGAAATCGGATTTATTCCGTTTGTGCCACCGGCTGCTTGATGCATTTCATTTACAACCCTCAAACGCACTCGCCATATTTTTACAGAGTGATTTTAATTCGTTATGTGTTGGTCACATGTATATAGAAAGGGTACTAAAAAACCTTGGGCTTCGAGTTCAAATGTGTCCAAATTGATTACTTGATTTATGGCTTACACTGAGTTGATAGGTATCAAGAAAACAAAACAGACGTTTGATCACACAAAACTCGGGTTTGATGCAATATCAACAAATTTGACATATCGTTGTTCGTTTGGTTAATTTACCACGGTGATAGAACCGTTTTTTGGCACTGAGCAGAAAGAAATTATTCAGACATTGAACATCAATCCCACCAGACGAGCTAACCACTTTAGAGATCTTTTCCTAAATTGAATACCTTCTTCTGCAAAATCAACTTGTATAGTCAACTTCTTTCTTGTATTTTCACCAGTACCAGGCTAAACTAACTGAAGATATAAAAAATTGTGCACGGGCGGCTGCTATAGTGGCGACAGAGATTTTAAAGTAAACAGAAGACCACCCAATTATATTGAGCGTTAAAATGAATTTTTTTGCTTGAAACTTGGTTTGTAACTCGGCTTTGAAGTACCAACATCACGACCAGGAGAAGGAAATGTGAATTGCTGTCGGGATTCGACAAGAAAGACTGCCATCGTCCAATTTTCAACTGAGTAACCCCGAGAAATTTGATCACCATAAGTCGGGTATAACTTGTTTTTTTGGAAAATAAAATAGCGTTGAAAAACAACTGTAATTGAAGATCAGATTTTTAAAAAAACATCATTCAATCCGTTTTCAAAAGAAACACACTGTCAATAATATATAAAAACTGTTGAGTTTGCGCGTCAAAAGTTGTGTGTATTTCAGAGAGAACTCTTGGGTTATCTTGAAAAAAAAGCTTTTAAATAAAACAGGGATGGCACGACACTCCTCAAATATGCTGATGCTGGAACGGTTTACAGGATCAGCGGAAATGATACAAAAAACTGGCTGTTATTTTCTATTGTACATATTCGGAGGACACTAAAGAGAGATATGCCGAGACCGTAAAAACTTTTTGACAACATTATAATGAGAAACAAGTAGCGTTCTGGAGGAGACTAGCTAAAAGACACCAGCAGTCTAATGAAAAATAATAAAGTTTCTCGGGTATTTGCAGATGGTAGCCTTCAAATCGCATCCTCAAATGTCTACTGAGATAAGATAACATCTCATTTTTGATGGACTCCGCGAAGGCATCGAAGAAAGTCAGGTGCGGCTCGAACTGAGAAAGAATTTATTTGTTGCGGATCGGACTATAGACAAGGTTAAAGAAAGAACAATACATTTATGAGCAGCCACGAGAATTGAGGAGGAGTACAATGAGCCGCGGGTTTTTTTGCATCCTGTTGAATGAAAATTTTCAATTAATTAATTCAATTAATGATTTAGTAAGAAGATTGCAGACTGGTCAACCTAACAGGCGAGATAAACAGAACTTCTCATCGTGAGAAGTGAGGCCAAAGGGGGTTCTGCACGGTAGGGATCGATGTTCAAGAGAAACCGGTGATAGAAATAGAAATTACATTAGCTATTACAGAAGTAGCGCTGATAATATACAAGCTAATTACACAAGCCATTGCCAACACAACAGAAAAGACAAATATGAATGCCATCGCCAACACCAGGAGATCAAAAGCAGAAACCGAAACTGATCACACGAGATTTTTGTCAAGCTGGCAAAGTCAGCAAAGACTATTGAGAAACACAAATGTTGAGAATCAACGAAACCATGCATTCAGAAAATGCGGGAATTGTTTAGTGTGAGCTCAAACCAATTCGAACGAAATTGTCTGTTTTTAAACAAGTACTAGGTGAAGATGGCACGGCTTTAATTTCTACTGGCTACGTAGAAATTGCGTGGCAATAGCCATGTCGGAAAGTTGAAACATTGTTTGCAAAAAACTGAATAACGACATTATGATAATGCCCTAATTCATAGTGGAAAATGCGTTAATCTTTTAAGCAACTTACTCTATAAGAAACCTAAAGAATTTAGCCAAATCGAAATCAGCAGTAAAAATTTCATAGCGGCCAACAACGGGAAATTCCTGTAGAGCGGGTAACAACTACCCGTGTCGCACTTCAAAATTTTATATCTGAAATAACAATTCAATTTCTAATGACCAAATTTGTGATAACGCTTTTTTTATTGGGCATTCAATTCCTATGCGTTTTTGATTATTTTTTCAACCCAAGAGAATATGAACTACTTTTCGGAAGGTGATGGTTTCGAATAAACCTGAAGATTTTAGATATTCTCTCTTATAAATTTTAAAGAACGAAAAAAGAACTTACCTCAAGAACGCTGCTGCTATGTCAATAAGTCAATGCCACAACCCTAAACTCGATTCTAATTTTATTTTGATGTTATTATTATCATTTTGACCTGTCAATCAGATGTCAGAAGCAAATTCTCCCATCCATTGAAACCTGATTCTACGATCCATCCACCTCCAACTAATGAACTCTGTTATATCAACGCTATTTATGCTTCTCAAGAAACTTGATGGAAACAGAAAATCACGTCCGGGACTCGGAATTAAGATCTGCTCACATGTCCATCGGGTAAAAATTTCTTTGCCAGGCTTAATTTTCTCTGTATGTTTTTGCAAAGACCAGTATTATAAAAAAAGTGCTAAATTTTGTATAATTTCAGTTTCAATTTTATTTTAAAATTCATCTTATGGAATTTTTTTGACCCGCGCTATCGACTACGACAGTGAAAAATAGGCAAACTTTACAATTATTCCCATCAGAGCGAAGTATCAAAAGTCTGTTTTTAATTTCAGCAAAAAATCATGTGTACTTCGTTGCTGCGAAGTTTCCATTAAAAGCATTATTCTCGAGGAAAACGATAACAAAACAAGACAGACTGAAATCATAATCGAACACCTAATATAGTTCAAAGACAATTCAAATTTATTAAAAGTGATATCGCCAATTGAAATGGTTGATGAATGCCATATGGGTTTGAGTTTTGAACTCTACACTAGAACACAAGAAATTTTACAATAATACAAGAAAACATCAAAAAGAATTAAGAAGTACAGTAAAAAAAACCATGAACTAAATACAAAGACTGAGAATGCTGCGTCATCTAGACATGCATATGGCAGCATGAATTTTGAGAAAAAATAGCATGAAAAAGATTGTTAAAACTTAAACTGAGATAATTTAGTCAAACCAACACACTCCGATTGGGCGGCAACATCACTACTGGTAAAAACAATACGGAAAATTTGCTTAGTAGTAGATCATCTTGGTCAAAACACACAAATACAGAAAACATACTGGCCATTACCGTGAATGAATGTGGTAATTGATTCTCTGGAGGAAAACATGTACTTCACGAACTTTTATCGGAATAATTTATATCGGGATAGGAGAAAGAGGGTGAAAATTTAACACATCCTATAACGCATCTAGGCCTGTATTAGTGGAAAAGAATTTTTATGGCACTAGAGTCGGCGTGAGGAGGTTTTAAAAATCGAATTGAATTACTTTTCCTCCCCTTCATGCAAAATGGCTCTGCTTTATTCAAAAGACGTTGCCGTTTTCAGTAAAAATTTCCCAAAAACATCCATCTGAAACTGTTGAAACCAATTTTCCAACGTTTAATAGAGAATGGAATAAAGAATAAAGAATCAGAGTGCAACTTTTCCACAAACCCGTCAGCTTCTTGGGTCACTTTATATCCAAGAGTGGAGTCGAGATCAACCCCATAAAGTAGTGTGAAATCGAGGACGACCCAGAGTGTAGTCGAGGTCAGCATTGTGGGCTTTTATTGAAAATTTATTTTGGGTTTCGGCAGCAGAACCCCTCTAGAGGTTACTAAACAAATCAAATAAACTCTGATGGAGTACACAAATAAAGTAAAAAAGTTATTTAAGAAGTAAAATAAAGAAAAAGTTTTTGGAAGCATCGGTTTCAGGATACCCAGTTGATAGGGACCCATATAAGTTGACTACGGATGCCTCTTTAATAAGCATTTGAGCAGTTCTTTCACAAAATCAAGGAAGAGAAGATCAAGTTGTTGCAAAGGCTAGCAGAAATCTGAATTAATATCAGCGTAATTAATCAGCAACTAATCGAGTCATATTGGGCTGAAGAAAACGTAACAAAGGGCCCTTAAAAATTTTATTGGCCACGCACGAAAAGGGACGTGAGCAATTATATAGAAAGCTGTGAGGTGTGCCTAAAGGCAAAGGCACCGAATAGATATATTGGAGTTGACTCAAAAAACGGAAATCCAGCCATTCTGTTGGGCAGAATTTTTGCAATAAAATGAGTCCATTTCCCAATTCTAAATGAAAAATTACATATTGTTTATCGGAGATCAATTCAGTAAGTGGTATGGAGCCGTAGATTTCACAATCAGCGTAGGTGGTATTGGTCACTACAAAAAGAATGCATCTACAGCACATCAAAGAACGCAATATATGCAATACCACAGGGCTATGTTTTCACAATGAAACAAAAATTGCAGGAAACGCATCAGTTGATGTGAGAGTATATGGATGTCGAACAGAAACGCCTTACTTTTCGAACAGAAACGCAGGAAATACGAACACTTAATTCTCTCTATTGAGGAACATACACAAATGTTGAAGTTGAGATTTGAATTTCAAGGAGGAAAACAGGCAAAGAAAATTGTTAATGTCCAACAGGACAGTTTAAAAAGTATAAAACTCGACGGAAGCCAATTATGCCTGAGCTGCAGGCAAAATGAAAAACAACAGTAGAGGAGGAGGAAAAAAATTTACTCGACAACTTAGAATGATGATGATATATTTGAGATAGAGTCATCCACAACCAGTAAAAGTAATCTGAAATCAGAAGAGCAAACTGAAGTCTAGAATGTTATCAAACTGCTAAATGCTTCAAATCAAGCGTCTGAAACTGAAGCTGAATAATAGGAGCTTTAAACCCTAAAGGGGCAAAAGGAAGACAAACAAGGTTGCAGAAGGAGGACATGAATCCTCTTCGAGGCATGAAAAAAACACTGAAAAAAAAGCAACACGAACAAAAGTTCAGAAACTGTAGTAAAGTCAGAAGAAGCCAGTGGTAAAACCAACAGTATTGTTGATGAGATGTGAGGTTGTGAGGTGTGCCTAAAGGCAAAGACGCCGATCAGAAATATCGGAGTTGACAAACAAAATGGAAATCTATCCATACTGTTTGGCAAAACTTTCGCAATAAAATGAGTCCCTTTCCCAATTCCAAAAGAAAAATTACATATTGTTTATCGGAGATCAATTCAGTAAGTGGTATGAAGCCGTAGCTTTGCCCAATCAGGAGGCAAAAGGTATTGCTAGCTTGTTTGATGAACCATGGATAGCGATATTTGGATGTCCAGTTAACATACGCAGTGACTAAGGGTCGAAATTTATAACAAAGTTTTCTGAAGTTTTTGCTGCGAACTAGGAAAACGAAGAGCATCCACAAGGTTCAGCGTATGTGGTATTGGGTTTACCACTGACACTACATATAGAATGCATCTACAGCACACCAAATAACGCAATATATGCAATACCACAGGACTATGTTTTCACAATGAAACAAAAAATTGCAGGAAACGCATCAGTTGATGTGAGAGTTTATAGATGTCAAACAGAAACGCCAGATAACTCATTATAGTTGCATTAAGCAAGGAGCTAATTACAAAAAACGAAGACAATTGTCAGTTTTCATACCAACTGTAAAAAAAAGAGAAACACGAACACTTATTTCTCTCTATTGAGGAACATACACAACTGTTGAAGTTGAGATTTGAATATCAAGGAGGAAAATAAAAAAGACAAAGAAAAATGTTAATGTCCAACAGGACCGTTTGAAAAGTATAAAACCTAATGAAAGCCATTCTGAGCTGCAGGCAAAACAAAAATCAACAGTTAAGGAGGAGGAAAAGGCTTTCCTGGACATCTTTGAATGATGATGATATAATTGAGATAGGCCCATCCACAAACAGTAAAAGTAATTTGAAATCAGAAGACTAAACTGAAGTCTAGAAAGCTATCAAACTGCTAAATGCTACAAATCAAGCGTCTGATAATGAAACTGAAGAATAGGAGCTTGAAACCCCAAGGGGGCAAAAGGAAGACAAACAAGGTTGCAGAGGGAGGACATGAATACTCTTCGAGGCCTTAAAAGAGCACTGGAAAAAAACAACACGAACAAAACTTCTAAAACTGGAGAAAAGTCAGAAGAAGCCAGTAGTAAAAATCAAAAGTATTGTGGAGAAACTAAAATTGATTAAAAGGCACCAAAAATGACTAAAAAGTCTAGCAGCTGATACCTGACAGGATGAATGCTGCTTTACTGAGCAAGATGAAGAGGACTTCAGTAGTGAGGAAACTGATCACATTTTTGTTTCAGGATTGTTCAGAAAGAAATAATGGGCTCAGAAAGTAGTGTACGTTTGTCCGGAGCATCCAGTGATGGAGCATTACTATGTTATGTTTGGCAATGCTAGCCATTTTCACTTCGACTTCATCATGTATTAGATCATACCGATACCATTTTAACAATATTAACAAAATAAAAAATTTTCACTTGGTCAACACTTTTTCATTTTTACAATTCAAAGCATTCTCGTCTGGATCTAAAGTAGTTTTAAAGAACCACACGGTACGGTAGCAAGAATGAATAGAGAAATTAGGACAATTAACTTTGACATCAAGCGTAGAGCAGGAAAGAAAATCCCAAATGCAGTCTGTCTATCGCGAATAAACGCAGAAGATGGGGTACAAACAGATTTCGGTATCTCTATTGCAATGGACTCAGAGCAAACCAAAGTCAGCTGTTAGAGTCTGGGTGGGAAATTACACAAATTGCAACAAGTAAAACTAAAAGATTCGCAGCAAAGTGACAAACTACTCAAAGAATTTTTCCCCATTGGTCACAAAAACAAGAAAAATTGAACAAAAACACAAATAAAATAGAATAGTCCACTCCCCAATTCTAAAGGAAAAAATACATATTGTTTATCGGAGATCAATTCAGAAAAATTGTTTGAAGACATAAATTTGCCCTAATCAGGAAGCAAAAATTGTGGCAAGCGGGTTTGTTGAACAATGGAAAGTGAGATTTGGATGTCTGGTTAACCTACGCAGTGACTAAGGGTCGAAATTTATAACAAAGTTTTCCGCAGTCTTTGCTGCGAACTAGGAAAACGAAGAGCATCCACAAGGTTCAGCGTATGTGGTATTGGGTTTACCACTGTCACTACATATAGAATGCATCTACAGCACACCAAATAACGCAATATATGCAATACCACAGGACTATGTTTTCACAATGAAACAAAAAATTGCAGGAAACGCATCAGTTGATGTGAGAGTATATGGATGTCGAACAGAAACGCCACAAAATTCAAAATAGTTGCATTAAGTATGGAGCGAACTCCAAAGTAAGGGCAACGCTTGGTGTCTGAAAGGGAAATTAAACAAACCGCATAGACTAAAACTGCAACATTCGCAGCAGAGCGACAAACTGCTCAAAAAAGTGTACTCATTGGTCATAAAAACAAACAAAAATTGGACCAAAACCCAAACAAAAAGAAATTTATAAGGAGTTTCGGAACGTTTGGATTCAGTATACAAATCATTGTTTCTTAGAAGGAACCAATTTTCCAACGTTTAATGGAGAATGGAATAAAGAATAAAGAATCAGAGTGCAACTTTTCCACAAACCCGTCAGCTTCTTGGGTCACATTATATCCAAGAGTGGAGTCGAGATGAACCCCATAAAGTAGTGTGAAATCGAGGACGACCCAGAGTGTAGTCGAGGTCAGCATTGTGGGCTTTTATTGAAAATTTATTTTGGGTTTCGGCAGCAGAACCCCTCTAGAGGTTACTAAATAAATCAAATAAACTCTAATGGAGTACACAAATAAAGAAAAAAGTTATTTAAGAAGTAAAATAAAGAAAAAGTTTTTGGAAGCATCGGTTTCAGGATACCCAGTTGATAGGGACCCGTATAAGTTGACTACGGATGCCTCTTTAATAAGCATTGGAGCAGTTCTTTCACAAAATCAAGGAAAAGAAGATCAAGTTGTTGCAAACGCTAGCAGAAATCTGAATTAATATCAGCGTAATTTATCAGCAACTAATCGAGCATAATTCAAAACCGTTCATTTAAAAAAGTTTCAATTCTAAAACAACATTTTGAAATCTTTTCACTTGATCAACTGTTTTTAATTATCACTAAGCAAACAGCTCTCGTCCGGATCTACTGTGATTTTTAAAGAACAAGACGGTATGGTCCCAAGAATGGACAGAGAAATTCGGACTAATAAAAATTGAGATCAAGCACAGAGCAGGAAAGAAAATCCCACACGCTGACTGTCCATCGCGAATAAACGCAGAAGATGAGGTACAAACAGACTTCATTTACTCCTTTGCGATGGACTCAGAGCAGGGCAAAGTCGACTATTGGAGTCTAGGTAGGAAATTACACAAACTACTTCAGTAGTCAGGAAACTGATCACATTTTTATTTCAGGAATGCTCAGAAAGAAATATTGGATTCAAAAAGTAGTTTATGTTTGTCCGGAGCATTGAGCGATGGAGCATTAAAATGTTATATCTGGCAACGCTAGCCATTTTGTTTCTACGACTTCATCATGTATTAAAATATGCGGATACGATTATAACAATATTAACGATATAAACACTTTTCCCTTGATCAACATTTTTTCAATATTACAATGCAAAGCACTCTCGTCTGGATCCACAGTAGTTTTAAAGAAGCACACAGTACGGTTGCAAAACTGAATAGAATAAACTGGACAATTAACGTTGACATCAAGCGATGAAGTAAAGAAATACAAACAGCTTTCGTTATCTCCATTGCGATGGACGCAGAGTCAATTATTGGAATCTAGAAAGGAAATTACACAAAATGCATAGAGTAAAACTGGAACATTTGCAGCAAAGAGACAATCTACGCGAAAAAGTGTACGCATTTGTCATAAAAGCAAAAGAAATTGAAACAAAACGCAAATTAAATGAAGCCTCTAAGGAATTATGGAAAATTCGGAATCAGTATACAAATCTCTGTCTCTTAGAAGGAATTTTGTGTCAAAAACATCAAGCAGAACCTAACTTTTAAACTGTTTACCAAACGCTAGTACCAAGAGCGAGAGTGTCCCACTTGCTCGAACTGTTTCATGACTCTCCCAAAGCTGGTCACAATCTGGTGATAAAAACATAACAAATGGCTCCTGAAAACAAAAATTGGCCGTGCACGAGAAGGGACGTAAGCATATACGTAGAAAGCTATGAAGTGTGCCTTAAAACAAAATGAACCAAGCAGAAGCATATTACTCACCAATTGGAAAGGTATCTAATCAGTTTGGCAATTATATCGCTGGACAAAATGAGTCCACATCGCAATTCTCAGGGGAAAAAGTATAAATTGCTTATCGGAGATCAATTCATTAAATGGTATGAAGCCGTAGCTTTGCCAAATCAGGAGGCAACAAATGTGGCAATAGGGTTTCTTGAAACATAGATAGTGAGATTTAGATGTCCAGTTAAACTACACAGTGACCAAAAGTTGAACCTTATAAAAATAATGTCGCGTACAGTAAACTAGGAAATTGAAGAACATCCATAAAATCTTAACAGACACAGGAGAACAAGGTGATTGAAAGAACACCGAATACTAGAACACGCTTTTCAAAATGCGTAGGCCATTACCAATGCGAGTTTTCAAATTGTCCAACTTTCCACCTGTAGCGATGATGGCCCACCAATCTTCAATTCATGATGTGAAAAAATAGAGCGCAGCGTCTTTGGTATTGGGTTTATCACTGTCACTACATATGGACTGCATCTACAGAACACCAAAAAACGCAATATATGCAACACCAAGTGACAATGTTTTCACAAGGAATCAAAAATTGCAGAAAACGCATCAGTTGATGTGAGAGTATATGGATGTCGAAGAGAAACGCCTTACTTCTCGAACAGAAACGCAGGAAACATAAACACTTACATCTCTCTATTGAGGAACATACACAACTGTTGAAGTTGAGATTTGATTTTCAGCGAGGAAGATTAAAAAGACAAAGAAAACTATTAAAGTTTAACAGGACCGTTCAAAATCGATTAAACTCGATAAAAACCATTTACACCTGAGCCGCAGGCAAAACGGAAAACAAGAGTTAAGGATGAGAAAAAGATTTTTATAGGACAGCTCAGATGATGATGATCTAAATGAGATAGTGTCATCCACAGACAAAGAAAACAATCTAAAATCAGAAGATCAAACTTAAGTTGAGAGTGCTATCAACCCGCTAAATGCTACAAATGACGCGTCTGAGAATGAAGTTGAGGAAAAAAAGCTTGAAGCCCCAAGGGGGCAAAAAGAAGACAAACAAGGTGTCAGAGGGAGGAGATGAATCCTCTTAGAAGCTTAAACAGAACACTGGAACAAAAGCAACAGAAACAAAAGTTCCAAAACAGAAGAGAAAGCCAAAAAAAACCGAGTAGTAAAACATAGAGAATTGAGGAGAAAACATAAGTGATTAGAAGGCATCAAAAATCACTAAAGTCCAGCAACTGATACCTGAGAGGACGAAAATTACTTTACTGAGCAAGATGAGGACTACTTCAGTAATTAGGAAACTGATCACACTTTTGTTTCAGGACTGTTCAGAAAGAAATAATGGGCTCAAAATGTAATGTAAGCTTGTCCGGAGCATCGAGTGATGGAGCCTTACTATGTTGTATCTGGCAACTCTTGCCATTTTTGCTTCGCCTTCATCTTGTTTTAAATTTTGCGGATACGATTTTAACAATCTCGTGTCAACAAAAACCTAATGCCTTGAATCCATTACAAATTGTATGAAGAGAATTCCAATGGAAGCGGGTATTTCAATATATTCTGGGTTTCGGCCAGAGATGAAAACAAAGTTTTTAATTGTGAAATAAAAAATTTTAGATAAAAGCCAAGTGCGACATTCACAGATAAAAACAAAATTTTTAAAATGACGATGTCGTTTTTTGTTTTGTATCCAATCCTCCGAAAATCAAAATAATTTTTAACGACGGAACTTGTAAAATCATTTGACAAAAGCTGAGCGTGAAAGCACTATGTATGCTAAACCTGTACAGTGGATTTCACCTTTAGTAAAAAAAATTTATTGGAAATGTGGTAATCAATGCAAAAAATTCCATGAGAGCAAATTGAGAAAAGTTGCTACATGGAAACATAATAAGTGTTATAGATCCCCTATGTTTTCAAAAAAGTTTTTTTCATCAAAACCAGATATTTTGAAGAAGACAGAGTGATTTTTTTGAAGATCAAGACCAGCAATGCTGTCATATCATTGACATTTGTAATAAGAGCGACCCAGCGCAACTTTTTGGTATCAAAACGACAACTTTTAGCATCGGAAACATTTTGCGCAAACACCAATTGCAAGGTTCTGCTTCGAATTTTTAAGAGGAAATATAAGTTGTGTGAGGACAGCAGGTATAAATAAACGGAGTTCAATGTATTTGTTACTACAAGGAATTATCCGAACTGGCAACTAGTTCAATTGAAGAATCGATGGGAATAACTTTCTCAGGCGCTATTAAAAAATTGAAGTGAAAAAAATATTTTTCATGAAGATTAGAACACTTCAATGTGGGATGCAGCGATTGAAACTTCTAACAAAGATTAATTTATTGAAAGACGTTGTGCGTATTTTGGTAACGCTCTTCGAACCAAGAAACCATGTTGGATGAGCAGGATCCGTTTTATTTGTTCATAAAAGTTGCAAGAGGGTAGATAATTATGCTTCTTTTCTGCACAGAAGAAGGTCCTGTGTTAAATGATGGTCAGAAATATTCTTCTTTTAGTTAATTGGACCCTCTTACAAAAATTTTATATCTTAGTTATACAATCGCAGCTTGTAACCCTCAGTAGCCAAATGTTGCCAAATTAGAAGACGGCAGTTATCAAAAACATGCAGAGGCCCTAAAGAGTTTCAATTACAAAACATATCTATTGCCGATGACTATTGACTTCAATGCTAGTGATCGAAAACGAAATCGTAGCCTTTTCTCAAAATTGGACCTGAAAAAAAGTTAAACTGCTCAATTTATTGGTCACAACACTATAGGAATTTTCAGCCGAGAATCAATTCAAGTTCGGGTGGAAAAAGCACTCTTAAAAAGTTTATTCGTCGGAACAACCAGTTTCAAAAAGAAAATTTCCTTGCAAAAGAAAACAGTGATGCGTAACATAAAAACCGAACTCATATATTTCATTAAAACCTAGGGATATCGCTGGGTCTGTGTTAACAGTCTACTTCAAATCTCCGTTTGTAGAAAATCTTTCTAAAATGCTCATCTCTTTAGGGATAACTGTTAATGGAGCTTCTTGGCAACAACTGTCGCGGTATCTTGACCCCGTAATGGAACACGTTTGTATAAACAATTAATCGTGTAATTAATAGACGTCGAGAACAAAAATAACGAGTGAAGAAAAAAAGTCGTCGGTTGTCTTAAATAAAAGTTTCTTGAGTTCAAGATCAAAATAATGTCTTGAGTTTAAGACCAAAAATAATAAGAATTGATTTGAACACGAAAAAAATAAAGTCCTGGGTCCAAAACCAGAAAAGAGAAAAAAACGTGGGGTTAAGGTTAATTGTAAGCTAAAAGTCGTCAGACTGAAAACGGTTTTTATACCATAAATAGGCTGCGCAACCCCATAAATTGTCCAATTTGTATCCTTTATCGCCGAGTTGAGAACAGTTATATCAAGATTTCTCCGAGAGTATACCAATTGGAATGCTGTCTTTTTAATATTTCTGACACGTGGCAATATTTGGTCAAGAGTCGACGGAATTGAAGCTGCAAAGACTATGCGTACAACTACAGAAATTGAGGATTAGTAACTCTTTACATCAAAAAGTCATCGAGTTTGGATAAAAATAAAACAACCGTTGTGATAGGTCAGAAGAGACAAAAAAAGAAGCAATGGACCAATTGAGCGCACATTGTAGTGGGCTAAGAGATAATCTAAAGGCAGCAGCAGCCAGACTAACAGGAGAAATCAATCAATTTTTCAAAAAATAGTTTGGCCGGTTTCAAATTCAATTCTGCTAAGAAAATGAAGCCACTGATAAGAATGATCAATTGCAGTCAGAGCTTCAACAGCTAGAAAATTACGACCAGTACTTGGCCAAGGCGTGTCCAGGAAAAGATACTGTATTTGATGAACAGAAAAACCTTGAAAAACAAGACAGCCAGAACAAAGGCCACTGAAAAATTGAGAATTTTTTTCAAAAAAGTGAATATATGTATAAACATATTGACGCAACTTGATGCTGGTGTGAATGAAGAGTTCTACAAGACCGTTAATCGGGCACTCCAAACTCTTTCCAATGATGCAGCGCAAGAAGAATCGAAAACAATGGAAGCGGGAATTTTGATATATTCTGGGAGCGGGTATTTTAATATATTCTGTTCTGCCAAAGATAAAAACAAAATTTTTCATTGTGAAATAAAAACTTTCAGATCAAAACCAAAGATAAAAACCAATGATAAAAACAAAATTTTAAAATGACGATGTCGTTTTTTGTTTCGCATCCAAGACTAATAAAATCATTATACTCTTTATATGACGGAACTTGTAAAATCAATTGATAAAAGATGAGCTCGAAAGCATTATTTATGCTAAGCCTGTACAGTGGATTTCACCTACATGAGAAAGTTTTTTTGGAAATGTGGTAATAAATGAAGAAAATTCCATGAAAGCAATTTGGGGAAAGCTGCTACATAGAAACATAATAAGTTTCATAGATCCCCTATGTTTTCCAAAAACTGTTTTCATCAAAACCACATATTTTGAAGAAGACCTAGTGATTTAATTTTTTTGAAGATCAAGACCAGCATTTTTGCCATATCATTGACAATTGTAATAAGAGCAACCCAGCGAAACTTTTTTTATCGAACCGACAACTTTTAGCATCGGAAACATTTTGCGCAAATACAAACTCCGAGGTTGTGTTTTGAATTTTTAAGATGAAATATCAGATTTGTGTGGACAGCAGGTGAAAATATACGGAGTTCAAGGCATTTTTTACTACATGAAAAGATTGGAACTGGCAATTGGTTAAACTAAAGAAACCATGGAAATGATTTTCTCAGGTGCTATTGAAAAATGGAAGTGAGAGAAATTTTTTTCATGAAGGTTAGAACACATCAATGTGCGATGCAGCGATTGAAACTCCAATCAAAGATTAAAATATTCAAAAACATTGTGCGTATTTTAGTAACGCTCTTCGAACCAAGAACTTACGTTGGAAGAGCAAGGTCTGTTTTATGTGTTTATAAATGTTGCAAGAGTGTAGATATTTAAGCTTCCTTTTTGCACAGAAGAAAATCTTGAAATAAATGAGGATCAGAAATTTGCATCTGTAATTAATTAGACTCTCTTAAGAAAATTTTATATCCTAAATTTACAATCGCAGCACGTAACCCGCAATACCCAAATGTCATCAAATTAGAAATGGCAGTTATCAACAACATGGAGAGACGCTAAAGCATTTCATTTATAAAATATATCAATTGCCGATGACTAATGTATTAAATGCTAGTGATCAAAATCTACATCATATTCTTTTCTCAAAATCGGACCTGAAAAAGAGTTAAATTGCTTATTTAATTTGTCGCAACAGTAATGGAATTATCAGTCGAGATTCTTTCCTAGATCGCATGGAATAAGCAGTTTTGAAAAATTAATTCGTCGGAACAACCAGTTTCAACCAGAAAATTTCCTAGCAAAAAAAAACAGTGATGCGTCACTTAAAAACCGAACATTTATATATTTGATTAAAACTAGGGATGTCGCTGGGTCTGTTATAACAGTCTACCTCAAATTTCTGTTGATAGGAAACTTTCTGCAATTGTTTATCTCTTTAGGGGTAATCGTTAAAGGAGCTTCTTGAAAACAACTGTCGCGGAAATTTTGACACCGTAATGGAACACATTTGTATAAACAATTAAAATTATAGCTAACTAACGTCGAGAACAAACAAAAATGAGTGAAGAAAAGGAGTTGTCTGTTGTGTTAAGTACAAGAGAATTGAGTTCAAGATCAAAATGATGTCTTGTGTTCAAGACCAAAAACAAAACGAATAGGTCTTGATCTGAACCCCAAAAAATTATATCTTGATCCCAAAACCAAAAAAAGGGGAAAAACTTGTTTTCAAGCTTAATAGTATGGATAAAAAGTTTTATAATAATTATGGATAAAACATTGTATGGATAAAAAGTTGGATAATTGTATGGATTGTATGTTGAACATTTATACTATATCCCCGAGTTGAGGATAGTTATATCCAAGATTTCTCCGGTAGTATAGCGAATGGAATGCTGTGTTTATAGAACTTCTGGCATCTGCCAATGTTTGGTCCAGAGCTGACTGAAGTGAAGCTGCAAAGACAATGCGTACAACTAAAGAATTTGGATCATCGAGTTTTGATAAAAAGTCATCGAGTTTTGATAAAAAGTTTACAACATTTGTGATAGTTCCGAAGAGGCAACAAAAGAAGCACTGGACAAATTGAGCGCCAATTGTAGTGGGTTAGGACCATTGCTAAGAAGAGCGAAGCCAGTGATAAGAATGATCAATCGCAGTCAGATCTTCAACAGCTAGGATTGAACAACCAGTACTTGGGCAATTCATGTTCAGGAAAAGATACTGTCATTGATCAACAAAAGAATCCTTGAAAAACAAGACAGCCAAAACAAAAGCCACTGCAAAAAAGGAGAAATGTTTTTTCGAAAAACGACTCTATATATATATATATATATATATATATATATATATATATATATATATATATATATGTGTGTGTGTGTGTATGTATATATATTTATATATATATATATATATATATATATATATATATATATTTATATTTATATAGCGATTCGGCTTGCTACGCTGTATCAGATTTTGTTGGTGAAATGTTCTATTTCCAAAGTACAAATCAAGAAAAATTATCCTCAGAAGAGAAACCTATTGACACAACTTAATTATGGTGTGGATCATGAGTTCTGTAAGACCATTAATCCGCATTCCAAGTTCTGTCCAATGATAGAGCGCGAAAAGCATCAAAAAATCTTGGGCTGAGAAGACCCAAAATGTTCCATTTCTAAACAACAAATTAAGAAAAATTATCATCAGAAGATGAACCTATTGACGCAATTTGATGCTGGTGTGGATGAAGGGTTCTGCTAGACCATTAATTGGGCATTCCAAATTCCATCCGATGATGCAGTGCAAGAAGAATTGAACAAATTTGGGTTGAAGAGACCAAAAAAATTCTCAACGACAAAAACTGGCATTTCAGTTTTTTATATGAAGTGTACAATCTTTTTTTATTAAGACTTTTTTCTAACAGGAGTTGTATATGAAATTACTGATT
Source organism: Convolutriloba macropyga (assembly GCF_964194025.1). Lineage (NCBI taxonomy): Eukaryota > Metazoa > Xenacoelomorpha > Acoela > Convolutidae > Convolutriloba > Convolutriloba macropyga. The sequence goes on along the minus strand of NC_134468.1, from coordinate 72,663,270 downwards.
AAGTTTGTGTGAGAGGTGCACTCTATTCTCTTATAAATTATATCAATTGCCGATGAATAAAAACTTAAATGCTAGTAATCAAAACCTACATCGCAGCTTTTTCTTAAAATCAGATTTGAAAAGAGTGAAATTGCACCAATAAATGCACACAACAGTAAATTCTTTACATCAAAAAGACATCGATTTTCGATAAAAAATTAGACAATCGTTGTGATAAGGCAAGAGAGGCAACAAAACAGGCAATGAACAAACTCAGCGCCAATTGTGGGGAGCTAGGTTGTAATCTAAAGGGAGCGGCAGCCCGAACTGCCTAACAGGAGAAATCAATCAATTTTTGAAAACTAATTTGGCCAAAGTTAAATTCAATAATGCTAGGAAGTGCGAAGCCGCCGATAAGGAGAGTGATTGATTGCTGTCAAAACCTGAGCAGCTAAAACCTTACAACCTGTACGTGGCCAACACATGTCCAGTAACAGATAATGTCATTGATGGACAAAAGAATTCATTGAAAAACAAGACAGCCGAAACAAAGGCCACAGAGAAATTGAGAAAAATATTTTTGAAACACAAATATATATATATATATATATATATATAAATTTATATTTATAAATGTATATATATTTATATATATTTATATATATATATATATATATATATATATATATACTTATACGAATACATGTATATATATATATATATATAAACAAATATATATATATATATATATATATATATACATATATACATATATATATATATATATATATAAACTATATATAATTATATACACATATACTTATATATATATATATATATATATATATATATATATATATATATACCCGTATATATATATATATATATATATATATATATATATACGGGTATATATACATTTTTATATTTCTACATATACATATATACATATGAAATTTAGTTTTAGTTATTGGGCCTACGCTGTATCAGAACTTGTTGGTAAAATTTTCTGTTTCTAAACAACAAATCAAGAAAAATTACTTTGAGAATATGAACCTATTGACGCAATTTGTTGCTGGTGTTGATGAAGAGTTCTGCAAGACCATTAATTGGGCATTCCAAAGTCCATCCGATGATGCAGTGCAAGAATTGACCAAATTTGGGTCGAAGAGACCAAAAAATTTCTCAACGACAAAAACTGGCGTTTCAGTTTTTTATATGAAGAGTACAATCTTTTTTTATTAAGACTTTTTCCTAACAAAAGTTGTATATGAAAATATTGATTTTTTTTGAGTTACTGGTACAGCCTATTCTCTTATAAATTTTATCAATTGCCGGTGAATGATAACTTAAATGCTAGTGATCAAAACCTACATCGTAGCCTTTTCTCAAAATCAGACCTGAAAAAGAGTTAAATTGCTTAATCAATTCGTCACATTAGTAAAAAGAAGTATCATTCTAGAAACATTCCGAAACTCGGATGGAAAACACAGTAGAAAAAAATTTAATCGTTGCAACAAGCAATTTTCAACAAAAAATTTTCTTAGCAATGAATATAACAGTTCTTCGTTAAGCAAAAACCAAAACCTTATATATTTGATTAAAAGCTAGGGATATTGCTGTGTCAGTGTTAACAGTCTAACTCAAATTGCAGTGTTTAGAAATTTTTTTAATAAAATTCTAATCTATTTCGGGGTAACCGTTAGTGGAGCTTGTTTGCAACAACTTTCGCGGAATCATGGTCCCTAAGGGAACACGTATGTGAAACTGATTACTCGTATAATTAACAACCGTCGAGAACAAAACAAAATGAGTGAAGAGAAAGAGTCGCCAGCTTGTCTTGAGTACAAGTGTCTTGAGTTCAATTTCAAAATAATGCCCTAAGTTCAAGAGCAAAAAACAAAGAACACGTTTTATGCTCAACACCATTAAGTCTTGCGACCAAAACAAAACAAAACAGAAAAATTCTGAGGTCAAATTTAATTTTTTGAAAAAACGGTTTTTACTCGATAAAGCAGGCTATTTGTACAAATTGTTGAATATTTATGCTATATCCCCGAGTTGAGGATAATAA
>NC_134468.1:72632660-72657660 GCF_964194025.1 Convolutriloba macropyga | reverse complement strand
ACGATGTTTAATTTACATGTTGTTCTTATATGCTAAGTCAAAAATAACGTATCTAAACAGATAAGACGCAAAAATAACTTATATGAACAGCTAAATAAAAGCTAAGGTTCAGTTTCAAGTTTTCTTGAATCAATTGAAGAATTTAAATTTTTAAAACCTTCAATATTTTGGCCATTGATACTCGATCGTTTCCTTCTTTCATCTGTTCTTTTAACTTTTTCCTGAACATTTTCTTTGATTTGTCGTTTCTTTGATCTTCAGGGATTCACTCTATTTACGAACAGAATTTTTTAAGATTAATTTGTGACTGTATTTTCATTCCGTTTTTTTTTTGTGGGAGAAAAATCCTATGTAAGCATGTTTAATTTCGCTTCAATTTTTTTGGCTATTTTATCCACTCTTCGTCATACGAATTTCTGCAACAAGATTCTTTTTTATAAGCAGTTTCCTATTTGCTTTGAATAAAGCGCAATTTTTTGCCCTTCAAATTTGCTTGTTTATTTTATGAATTGAGTAAGCAAGCAGATTTTGAAAATAAAATTGAACTGATTTCTAAAACACAAAACAAATCATCAATAAAAATTTTCTGGCTTCTAACATTATTTGATCGGCTGCCAATTTTTTTAAAATCTGACCGCTAATAAGATTATAATGAAAACAATATTTTAGATATTTTTGATTGTTCAGCTCCTTATCAAGTTTCTGAATTAATTATCTGCATTTTTCACCTGATTTTGGTGAATAACTTTTGAATTACAAACAAACTGAAATTTTCAAAAGCGCGGAATCCCTTTTTCAAGCAATGTTTTTATGTGTTTAAATTCAACAAATGCAAACTGGAAATGGGTTCTAACTGTCATTATCTATTATTTTGAGGTCCAGTAAGGTATATACCTAGGTGCAGCTGATTCTTGTGCGGATATTTCGCCAATCAAATTGAACGGTTCGTTTTCTGCTGACTGGCTTGAAACGGAATTAAGTTCCCTTGAAATTAAACAAAGTCATCTGTGGTCATATATTTTTTACATAAGTGAAACTTAAAATTCATTTTTGCGACACTTAAAAACAAAATTCATAAATAAAATCAAAACCAAGATGAAAAAAGTCTTCAAAATAAATTTTGAAGATTTCTTTTCACAAAGTAGATCAACTAATTGCATCCAATTTTGTTGGAACTTCTGAAGTTATTCCGTCGGCTCTTCTAGTGACAAAAAGATTGCGTTTGCTGTTTAGGACGCGACTGATTCAAAGATAGATCGTTTGCTGAACAGTTGCAGCCAATATCTGTTGTGCATAGTTGTATTTTTTGGCTTCAATCAAGCAATTGTTTTGGTGCACTCCGTGGGGTCTGATGTCTTTCGATTTGAGACCATAATTAGAAACGTACTAATTTGACCACAGAAAATTGCTTCTATTCCAAACATTGATGCTGGTGAGTTCTTGATTACAGTCATCAATTTGTTTGATAATTGAATCCCTTCAGCATAGATCCATTCTACTTTGGAAAATTGGAATAAACCGAAAATTTGGGGTTTGCAAATTGTCGGACAATTAATAACTCAGTCACGTATTTGCTGATCTGCGTTTTTTAAACATTATTCTGATAGCATTATGTCCAAAACAAAAGACGACCATATAAGGTTTTGCTCCATCCGAATTATTGTCAATAATATATTTAGCATCAATTATGTTTGCGGAAAAGTATAAAAACATTGCAGTTTTTCTTACCTAAATCACCAACTCATTTAACAAATTTGCATTTGCTGTCTCAGAGGACAGGGTGTTTGTTAAATCCCAGTAAAAAACTTAGGGGAAATCTAGTGTTGCCATAAATTTTACTCCTTTGTTTCTTTCTATTGTCATCAACACTAATTACCAACATTATGTCTTCGTTCTTCTCAAAGAAATCAGTTTCTTTTATTGCTTGATTATAAAATTTTTCAACAGTTCTGTTTGTGTACTTAATTATCTCTATGTCTTATTTTCTCCGTTATTTCATCCTGTCGCGAGTTATTTGTATGAAATGAAGATCTTTTTTTCTCGTAGTTACAAAATTTCCTGAAAAATAATAAAAAACAAAGCAAGATTTAGAGTTAATAACAAAAGTTTGCATCCCCTTTGCAGTTCTGTAGTTCCGTTGTTTTTGTGTTTAAGGGTTAACAGTTTCAACGTCTGCATATCACTCTCTAGATAAATTTTTTCTCCTAGGAGTAACGTTTGAGGATGAATTCCAGATACTCGTTTGAGTAATTGCTTCATTGATGATAGCTCCAAAACTTTCCCATACTTGAAAAGGGTAGTGGCAGATCAGTTTCGTTCTCAGAAAGAAGTTTTTGTTGCTTTTAATAAATCGAAAATTCGAAAACTGATTTCCACCCTGTATGATATGTCAAATTTTTGCACTAATTTATCCAATTACAACCTGTGGCGTCGCTTTTTTCAGACCGCAGTCGTGTTGCGATTTTATCGAGTAAAGGTTTATATTGCCTATATTCGTTTCGAGATTGTTTTTTATGCTAGTTGTATATAATTTGTTGATGCAAGGATGTATTTCATTGATTTTTAGGTAACCCTATATGTTTTCGGTGTGACAAAATCATATTTAACCGAGCGAAATTATTTCGTGCAAATAAAAGGGTGAAAAATTCTCACTCATGTATGTTAACAGTGTTGTTGCTCGAGATTCAACGATTGGACTCTTACTGTTTCTGCTCTTCATTGATGCACTTTCGGAAGCAAAGAATAACATTGATAGTAAGAGTTATAACAACGACTATAATGCAATTATCCTTGGTCCAATTGACACGAAGCAAGCGGTGGAAAACATCAAAAAATGGTTCAAAAACGAAAAAAATGATACCTAATGCTAAAAAGGTGGCATCCTCATTATCGAAGGTGACCTGAGTCCAAAATTACTTAATATGACACTCGCACCAGTTTCAACCCAGTGGGAATTAGGTTTAATTGTACAGGCCCTCTTATGGTATAAAGACTGTTAAAGACGATCAAAAATGGCAAGGGAAGTTCTATATGAAATAAGACGAAAGCGGACTTTTCCCGTTTGTGCCACCGGCTTCTTTCTTTGATGCATTTCATTTACAAACCTCAAACGCACGTGCCATTTTTTTACAGAATGATTTTAATTCGTGTTGGTCACACGTATATAGAAAGGGTACTAGGAAAACTTGGGTATCGAGGTCAAACATTTACAAATTGATTACCTGATTTTTGGCTTACACTAAGTTGAGAGGTATCAAAAAAACAAAACAGACATTCGCTCACACAAAACTCGGAAATGATGCAATATCAACAAAATTGACATATCGTTGTTGGTTTGGTTAATTTACCACGGTGCTAGAACCGTTTTTTGGCACTGAGCAGAAAAAAATTTATTATTCATGTATTAACTTATACGGATACAATTTTAACATTATTAGCAATTTAAAAACAGAGCAAGATAAATTGACTATTAGAGTCCAGATGGGAAATTACACAAACTAAAGAGAGTAAAACAACAAGATGCGCAGCAAACAGACAAACTACTCAAAACAGTATACTCATTGGTCATAGAAACAAAAAAAATGAACCAAAACACAATTAAAATGGAGTTTCTAAGGAGTCAGGGAAAAATTGTATTAAGAACAGAAATTTTTTTGACTCATACGAGGAATTTTGTTTTAAAAAACATCAAACAGAACCTAACTTTGAAACTGTTTTCCAAAAGCTAGTACAGTGGGCGAGAGTGTCCAACTTGCTTGAACTTTTTCATGATTCTCCCAAAGCAGGTCACATTGGGATGAAGAAAACATAACAAAACGCTCGTGAAATTTTTATTGGCCGTGCAAGAAAAGGGACGTAAGCATATACATAGAAAATTTTGAAGTGTGCCTGAAAGCTATATGCACCCAGCAAAAGCATTTTACTCGCAAAATAGAAACCTAGTCAATCAGTATGACAAAACTTTCTCATTAAAATGAGTCCACATCGCGACTCTCAGGTAAAAAAGTATACCCAGTAAGTGGTATGAATCCGTAGCTTTGCCCAATCATGTGGAAAAAAATGTGGCACGAGCGTTTGTTGAAATAAGGATAAAAAGATTTGGATATCCAGTTAAACTACACAAGTGACCAAAGTTTGAACTTTATGACAAAATTATCCCGTACAGTAAACTAGGGAGTAAACAGTAAAAAGACACAAGAGAACCGGCTCATTCAAAGAACAAACCAGATGCTAGAAGAACGCTTTTTAAATTGCGTAGTCCAATGACAATGCGAGTGGACAAAGTTTTCACCATTAGCGATGATGGCTTACCGATCTTCAATTCATGGTGTAACAAAATAGAGTGCAGAGTATGTTGTATTGGGTTTACCGCTGTCACTACCTTTAGACTGCATCTGCAGCACACCAAATAACGCAATATATGGAACACTAAGTGACAATGTTTTCACAATGAAACAAAATTCGGAGGAAGCACATCAGTTGATGTTAGAGTATATGAAAGTCGAACTGAAAAGCCAGAAAACTCATTATTGTTGTAGTAGAGCTAACTACAAAATTTAAGGAGAATTGCCAGTTTTCATCTCAACGGTAAAAAAAGAGAAACACGAATTCCTACTTCTCTCTACAGAGGAAAAAACAACTGTTAAAGTCATAAATGATCTCAATTTCAAGGAGGAAGATAAAAACGACAAAGAAATTCGTTATGGACCGACAGGACCGTTTAAAAAAGTATAAAACTCGATAAAAGTAGTTCACGCCTGAGCCGCAGGCAAAACGCTAAACAACAGTTATGGAGGAGGAAAAAGTATTATTCGACAGCTCATACGATGATGATACAATTGAGATAGAGTCATCAACAGACAAAGAAAATAATTTAAAATCAGAAGATCAAACTTAAGTCGAGAATGCTATCGATCCCCTAAGTGCTACGGGTCTGAGACTGAAGCTGAAGAAGAGGAACTTGAAACCCCCTAGGGGGCAAAAAGAAGACAAACAAGTTTGCAGAAGGAGGAGATGAATTCTTTTCGAAGCCTAAAAAGAATACTGAAAGAAAAAACAACACAAACAAGTTCCAAAACTGGAGAAAAAACCAAAAGAAACGAGTAGTAAAACAATCAGTTTTGGAGAGAAACTAAAAGTGATTAGAAGGCATCAAAAATGACTAAACGGTCACGCAGCTGATACCTGAGTGGACGAAAATTTCTTTGCTGAACAAAATGAAGAGTACTTCAATACTGAGGAAACTAATCATTTTTGTTTCAGGAATGTTCACAATGAAATAATGAGCTCAAAATTTAATGTAAGTTTGGCTGGAGCATAGATTAAAACTTTTAGATAAAAACCAAAGATAAAAACCACAGATGAAAACAAAATTTTTAAAATTTTTAAAAGATAAAAACCACAGATGAAAACAAAATTTTTAAAATTTCTAAAAGATAAAAACAACAGATGAAAACAAAATTTTTAAAATCGTTTTTGGTTTTTTATTCAAGACTCCTAAAATTAAAATAGTCTTTAAATAACGGAGCTTGAAAAAACAATTGATAATATATGAGCGCGAAGGCACTATTTATGCTGAGCCTGTACAGTGGATTTCACCTACAGGAGAAAAATTTATTGCAAATATGGTAATCAATGCGAGAAATTCCATGAGATTAATTTTGGTAAAACTGCTGCATAGAAGCATGTTAAGCTTTATAGATCCCCCATTTTTTCAAAAATTGCTTTGATCAAATCCACATATTTTGAAGAAAATTTAATGATTTGCTATTTTTTGAAGATCAAGGACAGCAATTTTGTACTACCATTGAAAATTGTGTTAAGAGTGACCCAGAAAAATTTTTGGTAACAACGAGACAACCTTTAGCATTGGCGATATAATGTGCAAACACAAATTTTGAGGTTTTGCTTTGAAATTTGAAGGGAAAAAGCAGTTTTGTGTGTACAGCAGGTGAAAACAAACGGAGTTCAAGGTATTTTTTCTTCTCCATGAAAAGATCGGAACTCGCAACTGGTAAAATTAAAGTAACCATGGAAATGTGTTTCTCACGCGCTATTGAAAAGTGGAAGTGAGAGAAATTTTGCTCTTGAAGACTGGAACATTTCAATGTTTGATGCAGCAATTAAAACTTCATAGAAAGATTAAGGAGCCAAGAACTCACGTTGGAAGAGCAGAATCCGTTTTTTATGTTTACGAATGTTGCAAGAAGGAAGATAACTAAGCGTCCTTTTTGCCCCGGTGTTAAAAGAGGGAGGGTCGGAAATTACCTGCTACTAGTTAATTGGACCCTCTGACGAAAATTTTATAGCATAATTATACAATCGCAGCACTTAACCCGCAGTACCCAAATGTCGTCAAATTAGAAGACGGCAGTTATCAACAACATGGAGAGACGCTGAAGGAATTCAATTAAAAAGCATATCAATTGCCCATGAATAAGGACTTTAACGCTAGTGATCAAAACCTGCGTCTTAGCTTTTTCTCAAAATCAGACCTGAAAAGTGTTGAATTGCTCAATTATTTGTCATAGCAGTAAAAAAATATATTGCCTATATACTTTTCGAGATTACATTTTTATGCTAGTTGTCTTTGATTTGTTGATGTAAGGTTGTATTTCATTGATTTTTAGGTAACCCTCTGTTTTCAATTGCCTTATTCGTTTCTGAATAATTTTTATGTCTGTGTTCAATTCTGCTAGGACAGTTGCTTCAATAATGTGGCTTGAACATCAGGATTTCTAGTGACAAATTGACTAATTAGGAAAAAGATTAAAGTTTCAACAACACGGATAAAATGCTGACTCAAGAATCTCGAAATTGAAAAAAATGTTAAGCTCCAAATTATCGGATTACTCTATAATGTTTAAGAATACTAGATAGAGAGTACTAATCCAACAAAGATTGAACCCGACAAAAAACTGCTACGTAAAATTTTGATTGAACATCGCCCAATGATGCAAACACTAAAAGTCGAAACAAAATGCAAAAAAAACTCCTTTTAAAAATTTCGTTCGATCAAAAACTGTCTTTGGAAAAAATTAGAAAGATTAAACTCTAAGTCGTTTCTAAAAATTCCATGCATCAGACTTACAGATGAGGTTACAACTATTTGTGAATGTCCACCATTAGGTGAACTTCTTTAAACGTGTATCTAACAGGGTCATTCAAACAATGAAACAAAATATTCAACAAGACATTACAACGCTACTAATCGAAATTTCTTGTTGCATTTTAACTTTCAAGTTGTAGCAGTTTTCTTGTCTTTTGCTTTGTCTATTTTTTTTCTGATATTTTTGCCGGTATTTAGCATTTCATGGTCCTCATGCTGAAAGAAAAAATTCAATGATAAAGAGTGGTTTACTTTCGCAAAATATTTTCCCCATATTCCGAAAAAACAAATCAGGTAACGCCAATTTTAAAGGAGGGATGGGAATGGAGGCTATCGTGCTAAAGACTCATAAATTTACTCTTCTGTTGCTCAGATATTTTCAACCAAAAAATCAACCATGACAAAAATTTTAAATGCTTTCAAATATGTTTCCACCCCAGACTATTTTGTTTCAGTTGGTAAATTTTCTAGATAAATACTACGAATATAACAACCTTGAATCCATGAGAGCGCTAAGTGTACTGCATTTTGATTTTGCCACAGCGTTTATCACAGTTCCGCATGGTACTCTCTCAGGAAAATCGAAGAAGCTATAAATAGTCGGGGGACATTTGAGGTGTGACAAAATCATATTTAACCGAGCGAAATTATTTCGTGCAAATAAAAGGGTGAAAATTTCTCACTCATGTATGTTAACAGTGTTGTTGCTCGAGATTCAACGATTGGACTCTTACTGTTTCTGCTCTTCATTGATGCACTTTCGGAAGCAAAGAATAACATTGATAGTAAGAGTTATAACAACGACTATAATGCAATTATCCTTGGTCCAATTGACACGAAGCAAGCGGTGGAAAACATCAAAAAATGGTTCAAAAACGAAAAAAATGATACCTAATGCTAAAAAGGTGGCATCCTCATTATCGAAGGTGACCTGAGTCCAAAATTACTTAATATGACACTCGCACCAGTTTCAACCCAGTGGGAATTAGGTTTAATTGTACAGGCCCTCTTATGGTATAAAGACTGTTAAAGACGATCAAAAATGGCAAGGGAAGTTCTATATGAAATAAGACGAAAGCGGACTTTTCCCGTTTGTGCCACCGGCTTCTTTCTTTGATGCATTTCATTTACAAACCTCAAACGCACGTGCCATTTTTTTACAGAATGATTTTAATTCGTGTTGGTCACACGTATATAGAAAGGGTACTAGGAAAACTTGGGTTTCGAGGTCAAACATTTACAAATTGATTACCTGATTTTTGGCTTACACTAAGTTGAGAGGTATCAAAAAAACAAAACAGACATTCGCTCACACAAAGCTCGGAAATGATGCAATATCAACAAAATTGACATATCGTTGTTGGTTTGGTTAATTTACCACGGTGCTAGAACCGTTTTTTGGCACTGAGCAGAAAAAAATTTATTATTCATGTATTAACTTATACGGATACAATTTTAACATTAGTAGCAATTTAAAAACAGAGCAAGATAAATTGACTATTAGAGTCCAGATGGGAAATTACACAAACTAAAGAGAGTAAAACAACAAGATGCGCAGCAAACAGACAAACTACTCAAAACAGTATACTCATTGGTCATAGAAAAAAAAATTGAACCAAAACACAATTAAAATGGAGCTTCCAAGGAGTCAGGGAAAAACTGTATTCAGCACACAAATTTTTGTCTCATACGAGGAAAATTGTTTTTAAAACATCAAACAGAACGTAACTTTGAAACTGTTTTCCAAAAGCTAGTACAGTGGGCGAGAGTGTCCAACTTGCTTGAACTGTTTCATAATTCTCCCCAAGCAGATCACATTGGGATGAAGAAAACATAACAAAAGGCTCGTGAAAATTTTATTGGCCGTGCAAGAGAAGGGACGTAAGCATATACAAAGAAAGCTTTGAAGTGTGCCTAAAAGCTATATGCAACCAGCAGAAGCATTTTACTCGCAAAAAATAAACCTAGTAAATCAGTATGACAAAACTTTCTCATTAAAATGAGTCCACATCGCGATTCTCAGGTGAAAGTTCACCCAGTAAGTGGTATGAATCCGTAGCTTTGCCCAATCAGGTGGTAAAAAATGTGACACGAGCGTTTGTTGAAATATGGATAAAAAGATTTGGATATCCAGTTAATCTACACAGTGACCAAAGGTTGAACGTTACGACAAAATTATCCCGTTCAGTAAAATAGGGAGTAAACAGTAAAAAGACACAAGAGAACCGGCTCATTCAAAGAACAAACCAGATGCTAGAAGAACGCTTTTTAAATTGCGTAGTCCAATGACAATGCGAATGGACAAAGTTTTCACCATTAGCGATGATGGTTTACCGATCTTCAATTCATGGTGTAACAAAATAGAGTGCAGAGTATGTTGTATTGGGTTTACCGCTGTCACTACCTTTAAACTGCATCTGCAGCACACCAAATAACGCAATATATGCAACACTAAGTGACAATGTTTTCACAATGAAACAAAATTCGGAGGAAGCACATCAGTTGATGTTAGAGTATATGAAAGTCGAACTGAAAAGCCAGAAAACTCATTATTGTTGTAGTAGAGCTAACTACAAAATTTAAGGAGAATTGTCAGTTTTCATCTCAACGGTAAAAAAAGAGAAACACGAATTCTTACTTCTCTCTACAGAGGAAAAAACAACTGTTAAAGTCATAAATGATCTCAATTTCAAGGAGGAAGATAAAAACGACAAAGAAATTCGTTATGGACCGACAGGACCGTTTAAAAAGTATGAAACTCGATAAAAGTAGTTCACGCCTGAGCCGCAGGCAAAACGCTAAACAACAGTTATGGAGGAGGAAAAGGTATTATTCGACAGCTCAGACGATGATGATACAATTGAGATAGAGTCATCAACAGACAAAGAAAATAATTTAAGATCAGAAGATCAAACTTAAGTCGAGAATGCTATCGATCCCCTAAGTGCTACGGGTCTGAGACTGAAGCTGAAGAAGAGGAACTTGAAACCCCCTAGGGGGCAAAAAGAAGACAAACAAGTTTGCAGAAGGAGGAGATGAATTCTTTTCGAAGCCTAAAAAGAATACTGAAAAAAAAACAACACAAACAAGTTCCAAAACTGGAGAAAAAACCAAAAGAAACGAGTAGTAAAACAATCAGTTTTGGAGAGAAACTAAAAGTGATTAGAAGGCATCAAAAATGACTAAACGGTCACGCAGCTGATACCTGAGTGGACGAAAATTTCTTTGCTGAGCAAAATGAAGAGTACTTCAATACTGAGGAAACTGATCATTTTTGTTTCAGGAATGTTCACAATGAAATAATGAGCTCAAAATTTAATGTAAGTTTGGCTGGAGCATAGATTAAAACTTTTAGATAAAAACCAAATAAAAACCACAGATGAAAACAAAATTTTTAAAATTTTTAAAAGATAAAAACCACAGATGAAAACAAAATTTTTAAAATCGTTTTTGGTTTTGTATTCAAGACTCCTAAAATTAAAATACTCTTTAAATAACGGAACTTGAAAAAACAATTGATAATATATGAGCGCGAAGGCACTATTTATGCTGAGCCTGTACAGTGGATTTCACCTACAGGAGAAAAATTTATTGCAAATATGGTAATCAATGCGAGAAATTCCATGAGATTAATTTTGGTAAAACTGCTGCATAGAAGCATGTTAAGCTTTATAGATCCCCCATTTTTTCAAAAATTGCTTTGATCAAATCCACATATTTTGAAGAAAATTTAATGATATGCTATTTTTTGAAGATCAAGGACAGCAATTTTGTACTACCATTGAAAATTGTGTTAAGAGTGACCCAGAAAAATTTCTGGTAACAACGAGACAACCTTTAGCATTGGCGATATAATGTGCAAACACAAGTTTTGAGGTTTTGCTTTGAAATTTGAAGGGAAAAAGCAGTTTTGTGTGTACAGCAGGTGAAAACAAACGGAGTTCAAGGTATTTTTTCTTCTCCATGAAAAGATCGGAACTCGCAACTGGTAAAATTAAAGTAACCATGGAAATGTGTTTCTCACGCGCTATTGAAAAGTGGAAGTGAGAGAAATTTTGCTCTTGAAGACTGGAACATTTCAATGTTTGATGCAGCAATTAAAACTTCATAGAAAGATTAAAGAGCCAAGAACTCACGTTGGAAGAGCAGAATCCGTTTTTTATGTTTAAAAATGTTGCAAGAGGGAAGATAACTAAGCGTCCTTTTTGCCCCGGTGTTAAAAGAGGGAGGGTCAGAAATTACCTGCTACTAGTTAATTGGACCCTCTGACGAAAATTTTATAGCATAATTATACAATCGCAGCACTTAAACCGCAGTACCCAAATGTCGTCAAATTAGAAGACGGCAGTTATCAACAACATGGAGGGACGCTGAAGGAATTCAATTAAAAAGCATATCAATTGCCCATGAATAAGGACTTTAACGCTAGTGATCAAAACCTGCGTCTTAGCTTTTTCTCAAAATCAGACCTGAAAAATGTTGAATTGCTCAATTATTTGTCATAGCAGTAAAAGAATATATTGCCTATATACTTTTCGAGATTACATTTTTATGCTAGTTGTCTTTGATTTGTTGATGTAAGGTTGTATTTCATTGAGTTTTAGGTAACCCTCTATGTTTTCAATTGCCTTATTCGTTTCTGAATAATTTTTATGTTTGTGTTCAATTCTGCTAGGACAGTTGCTTCAATAATGTGGCTTGAACATCAGGATTTCTAGTGACAAATTGACTAATTAGGAAAAAGATTAAAGTTTCAACAACACGGATAAAATGCTGACTCAAGAATCTCGAAATTGAAAAAAATGTTAATCTCCAATTTATCGGATTACTCTATAATGTTTAAGAATACTAGATAGAGAGTACTAATCCAACAAAGATTGAACCCGACAAAAAACTGCTACGTAAAATTTTGACTGAACATCGCCCAATGATGCAAACACTGAAAGTCGAAACAAAATGCAAAAAAAACTCCTTTTAAAAATTTCGTTCGATCAAAAACTGTCTTTGGAAAAAATTGGAAAGATTAAACTCTAAGTCGTTTCTAAAAATTCCATGCATCAGACTTACAGATGACGTTACAACTATTTGTGAATGTCCACCATTAGGTGAACTTCTTTAAACGTGTATCTAACAGGGTCATTCAAACAATGAAACAAAATATTCAACAAGACATTACAACGCTACTAATCGAAATTTCTTGTTGCATTTTAACTTTCTAGTTGTAGCAGTTTTCTTGTCTTTTGCTTTGTCTATTTTTTTTCTGATATTTTTGCCGGTATTTAGCATTTCATGGTCCTCATGCTGAAAGAAAAAATTCAATGATAAAGAGTGGTTAACTTTTGCAAAATATTTTCCCCATATTCCGAAAAAACAAATCAGGTAACGCCAATTTTAAAGGAGGGATGGGAATGGAGGCTATCGTGCTAAAGACTCATAAATTTACTCTTCTGTTGCTCAGATATTTTCAACCAAAAAATCAACCATGACAAAAATTTTAAATGCTTTCAAATATGTTTCCACCCCAGACTATTTTGTTTCAGTTGGTAAATTTTCTAGATAAATACTACGAATATAACAATCTTGAATCCATGAGAGCGCTAAGTGTACTGCATTTTGATTTTGCCACAGCGTTTATCACAGTTCCGCATGGTACTCTCTCAGGAAAATCGAAGAAGCTATAAATAGTCGGGGGACATTTGAGGTGTGACAAAATCATATTTATTCGACCCAAACCAATTTGTGCAAATAAAAAGTGAAATATTCTCCCTCATGTTTGTTAACAGTGTTGTTCCTCGAGATTCAACGATTGGACTCTTACTGTTTCTGCTCTTCATTGATGCACTTTCGGAAGCAAAGAATAACATTGATTGTAAGAGTTATGCCAACGACTATAATGCAATTATCCTTAGTCCAATTGACACGAAGCAAGCGGTGGAAAACATCAAAAAATGGTTCAAAAACAATAAAAATGATACCTAATGCTAAAAAGGTGGCATCCTCATTATCGAAGGTGACCTGAGTCCAAAATTACTTAATATGACACTCGCACCAGTTTCAACCCAGTGGGAATTAGGTTTAATTGTACAGGCCCTCTTATGGTATAAAGACTGTTAAAGACGATCAAAAATGGCAAGGGAAGTTCTATAAGAAATAAGACGAAAGCGGACTTTTCCCGTTTGTGCCACCGGCTTCTTTCTTTGATGCATTTCATTTACAAACCTCAAACGCACGTGCTATTTTTTTACAGAATGATTTTAATTCGTGTTGGTCACACGTATATAGAAAGGGTACTAGGAAAACTTGTGTTTCGAGGTCAAACATTTACAAATTGATTACATGATTTTTGGCTTATACTAAGTTGAGAGGTATAAAGAAAACAAAACAGACATTCGATCACACAACGCTCGGAAATGATGCAATATCAACAAAATTGACATATCGTTCTTGGTTTGGTTAATTTACCACGGTGCTAGAACCGTTTTTTGGCACTGAGCAGAAAAAAAAAATATTAATCATGTATTAATTTATACGGATACAATGTAAACATTATTAGCAATTTAAAAACAGAGCAAGATAAATTGACTATTGGAGTCTAGATGGGAAATTACACAAACTAAAGAGAGTAAAACAACAAGATGCGCAGCAAACAGACAAACTACTCAAAACAGTATACTCATTGGTCATAGAAAAAAAATTGAACCAAAACACAATTAAAATGGAGCTTCCAAGGAGTCAGGGAAAAACTGTATTCAGCACACAAATTTTTGTCTCATACGAGGAAAATTGTTTTAAACACATCAAACAGAACGTAACTTTGAAACTGTTTTCCAAAAGCTAGTACAGTGGGCGAGAGTGTCCAACTTGCTTGAACTGTTTCATGATTCTCCCAAAGCAGATCACATTGGGATGAAGAAAACATAACAAAAGGCTCGTGAAAATTTTATTGGCCGTGCAAGAGAAGGGACGTAAGCATATACAAAGAAAGCTTTGAAGTGTGCCTAAAAGCTATATGCAACCAGCAGAAGCATTTTACTCGCAAAAAATAAACCTAGTCAATCAGTATGACGAAACTTTCTCATTAAAATGAGTTCACATCGCGATTCTCAGGTGAAAAAGTTCACCCAGTAAGTGGTATGAATCCGTAGCTTTGCCCAATCAGGTGGTAAAAAATGTAGCACGCGCCGAGCGTTTGTTGAAATATGGATCAAAAGATTTGGATATCCAGTTAATCTACACAGTGACCAAAGGTTGAACGTTATGACAAAATTATCCCGTTCAGTAAAATAGGGAGTAAACAGTAAAAAGACACAAGAGAACCGGCTCATTCAAAGAACAAACCAGATGCTAGAAGAACGCATTTTAAATTGCGTAGTCCAATGACAATGCGAGTGGACAAAGTTTTCACCATTAGCGATGATGGCTTACCGATCTTCAATTCATGGTGTAACAAAATAGAGTGCAGTGTATGTTGTATTGGGTTTACCGCTGTCACTACCTTTAGACTGCATCTGCAGCACACCAAATAACGCAAAATATGCAACACTAAATGACAATGTTTTCACAATGAAACAAAATTTGGAGGAAGCACATCAGTTGATGTTAGAGTATATGAAAGTCGACCTGAAAAGCCAGAAAACTCATTATTGTTGTAGTAGAGCTAACTACAAAATTTAAGGAGAATTGTCAGTTTTCATCTCAACGGTAAAAAAAGAGAAACACGAATTCTTACTTCTCTCTACAGAGGAAAAAACAACAGTTAAAGTCATAAATGATCTCAATTTCAAGGAGGAAGATAAAAACGACAAAGAAATTCGTTATGGACCGACAGGACCGTTTAAAAAGTATGAAACTCGATAAAAGTAGTTCACGCCTGAGCCGCAGGCAAAACGCTAAACAACAGTTATGGAGGAGGAAAAGGTATTATTCGACAGCTCAGACGATGATGATACAATTGAGATAGAGTCATCAACAGACAAAGAAAATAATTTAAAGTCAGAAGATCAAACTTAAGTCGAGAATGCTATCGATCCCCTAAGTGCTACGGGTCTGAGACTGAAGCTGAAGAAGAGGAACTTGAAACCCCCTAGGGGGCAAAAAGAAGACAAACAAGTTTGCAGAAGGAGGAGATGAATTCTTTTCGAAGCCTAAAAAGAATACTGAAAAAAAAAACAACACAAACAAGTTCCAAAATTGGAGAAAAAACCAAAAGAAACGAGTAGTAAAACAATCAGTTTTGGAGAGAAACTAAAAGTGATTAGAAGGCATCAAAAATGACTAAACGGTCACGCAGCTGATACCTGAGTGGACGAAAATTTCTTTGCTGAGCAAAATGAAGAGTACTTCAATACTGAGGAAACTGATCATTTTTGTTTCAGGAATGTTCACAATGAAATAATGAGCTCAAAATTTAGTGTAAGTTTGGCTGGAGCATAGAGTGATGTAGCATTACTATGTTGCATCTGGCAATGCATGCCACTTTTGCTTCGCCTTCATCTTGTATTAAGTTATGCGGATGCGATTTTAACAATAGCGTTTCAACAAAACCTATTGTCTTGATTCCAGTACCAATTGTTTTAACAGAATTCGAGTGTCAAAAACAATGGAAGCGGGTATTTTAATATATACTGAGGTTCGGCCAAAGATAAAAACAAATTTTTTATTGTGAAATTCAAACTTTTAGATAAAAACCAAAGATAAAAACCACAGATAAAAACAAAATTTTCAAAATGACGATATTGTTTTTGGTTTCGTATTCAAGACTCCTAAAATTAAAATACTCTTTAAATAACGGAACTTGAAAAAACAATTGATAATATATGAGCGCGAAGGCACTATTTATGCTGAGCCTGTACAGTGGATTTCACCTTCAGGAGAAAAATTTATTGCAAATATGGTAATCAATGCGAGAAATTGCATGAGATTAATTTTGGTAAAACTGCTGCATAGAAGCATGTTAAACTTTATAGATCCCCCATTTTTTCAAAAATTGCTTTGATCAAATCCACATATTTTGAAGAAAATTTAATTATTTGCTATTTTTTGAAGATCAAGGACAGCAATTCTGTACTACCATTGAAAATTGTGTTAAGAGTGACCCAGCAAAATTTTTGGTAACAACGAGACAACCTTTAGCATTGGCGATATAATGTGCAAACACAAATATTGAGGTTTTGTTTTGAAATTTGAAGGGAAAAAGCAGTTTTGTGTGTACAGCAGGTGAAAACAAACGGAGTTCAAGGTATTTTTTCTTCTCCATGAAAAGATCGGAACTCGCAACTGGTAAAATTAAAGTAACCATGGAAATGTGTTTCTCACGCGCTATTGAAAAGTGGAAGTGAGAGAAATTTTGCTCTTGAAGACTGGAACATTTCAATGTTTGATGCAGCGATTAAAATTTCATAGAAAGATTAAAGAGCCAAGAACTCACGTTGGAAGAGCAGAATCCGTTTTATATGTTTAAAAATGTTGCAAGAGGGAAGATAACTAAGCGTTCTTTTTGCCCCGGTGTTAAAAGAGGGAGGGTCAGAAATTACCTGCTACTAGTTAATTGGACCCTCTGACGAAAATTTTATAGTATAGTTATACAATCGCAGCACCTAACCCGCAGTACCCAAATGTCGTCAAATTAGAAGACGGCAGTTATCAACAACATGGAGAGACGCTGAAGGAATTCAATTAAAAAGCATATCAATCGCCCATGACTAAGGACTTTAATGCTAGTGATCAAAACCTGCGTCGTAGCTTATTCTCAAAATCAGACCTGAAAAATGTTGAATTGCTCAATTATTTGTCACAACAGTAAAAGAATTAACAGTCGAGAATCATTCTGTGATTTCAATGGAAAAAACAGTCATGAAAAGTTTATTCGTGGGAACAACCGGTTTCAACAAGAAAATTTACTGCAAAAGAAAAAAAAGAAAATCGAACTGTGGAAAATTTTCCTAAGTTGCTCCTCTGTTTACGGGTAGTCGTTAATGGCGCTTCTTGGCAACAACTTTCACGAAACCTTGACCCCATAGCAAAACACGTATATATATAAACAAATACTCGAATAGTTAACGAACGTCAAGAACGAAAAAATCGAGTGAAGAAAAAAAGTCGTTGGCTGTCTTGAGTACAAGAGTCTTGAGTTGAGGATCAAAATAATGTTTTGAATTTATGACCAAAAAAGAACTCATACGTCTTGAGCTCAACACCAAAAAATTATTTCTTGCATCCAAAACCAATAAAGAGAAAAATCTTGAGGTCAAGACTAACTTAATGGTTAAATGTCAGACTCAAAAACTGTTTTTACTTAGTAAAGCAGGCTGTGCAACCCCACAAAACGTTGAAAATTTATACTATAACCCGAGTTGAGGATAGCTATATCCAAGATTTCCCCGGGAGTATACAAAGTAGAATGCTGTCTTTCTAAGACTTGGAAGGTGTCTACGTTAGAATTTCTGATCACAGCCATTATTGATCACAGCCATATTAGGTCCTAAACTGACTGAAGTGAAGCTGTAAAGCCAGTGCGTACAACTAAAGAAATTAAATATTACCAACTCTGTACATCAAAAAGACATCGAGTTTCGACAAACGTTAGACAACTGTTGTGATAAAGCCGAAGAGGCAACAAAGTAACCAACGGAAAAACTGAGCGCCAATTATAGTGGGCCAGATAATCTGAAGGCAGCGGCAGCCAGAAATGCCTAACAGGAGAAACCAATCAGTTTTTTGAAAAAAAGTTTTACCGATTTTAAATTCAACTCTGCTAAGAAGAGCGAAACCACTGTTAAGAATGATCAAATGTGGTCAAAACTTCAACAGCTAGAATATTACAACCAATACTTGGCCAACCATTACTGGACAAAAAAATTCATTGGAACACAAGACAGCCAAAACGAAGGCAACTGAGAAATTGAGAAAATGTGTTTTCACATTACCAATATATATATAATATATATATATATATATATATATATACATATACATATATATTTATTTATATATTTATATATATATATATATATATTTATATTTATATATATATATGTGAGTGTGTTTATACATATATATGTATTTATTCATATATTTATATGTTTATACATATATATATATATATATATATATATATATATATATATATATATATATATATATATATATAATATATATATATATATATATATATATATATGTATATATATATATATATATATACATATATATATATATATATATATATATATATATATATAATATATATATATATATATATATATATATATATATATATATCTATATATATATATATATATATATATATATATATATATATGTATATATATATGTTCATAGTGAATCGGTTTGCGTATCGGATCTTGGTGAAAAAATTCTATTTCAAAAGAAAAAACAAATAAGGAAAAATTATCACAAGATCAATCTATTGACTAACCTTGATGCGGTTGCGGATTAAAAGTTCTGTAACACCATTATTCGGACATTCCAAATTCTGTCCAATGATGCAGCGCGGAAAGCATCAAACTAATTTGTGTTGATGATACCAAAAGTTGTCAACGACAAAAACAACGCACTTGAAATTTTCAAATGAAAATCACAATCTTTTTTATATTAAGACCTCTTTATGACAAAAGTAGTATATAAAAATATTGATTGATTTTATGAGTGAGTAGCACACTCTACTCACTTAAAAATTATATCAATTGCGATGAATAATAACTTAAAAGCTACTGATCAAGACCTACATCGCAGACTTTTCTCAAAATCAGACCTGAAGAAAAGCTAAATTGCTCAATTAATTCGTCACAACAGTAAAGAAAAAATCAGTCGAGAATCATTCCAAGATTCGGATAGAAAACACAGTCATTAAAAATTGATACGTTGGAACAAGCAGTTTCATCAAGAAAATTTCCTGGCAAAGAAAATAACAGTTTTTCGTTACCTAAAAACCGAAACCTTATATATTTGATTAAAAGCCAGGGATATTGACAGGTCAGTGTTAACAGTCTAACTCAAACTTCAGTTTGTAGAAAATCTTCCTAAATTGCTCATCTAGTTATCGGTAACCGTTATGGAGCTTCTTGGCAACAGCAGTTGCGGAATTTGGACCCCAAAATGGAACAGGAACACGCATGTATAAACAATTTCTCGTACAATTAACAAACGTCAAGAACAAAAGAAAATGAGTGAAAAACAGGAGTCTTCTGTTGTCGTGATGTCTAGAGTCTTGAGTTCGAGATCAAAATAATGTCTTGAGTTCAAAATAAAAAAAAGTATACGTCTTGAGCTCAACACCAAAATAATCTGTCTTGTGTCCGAAACCCAAAAAAGAGAGAAATCTTGAGGTCATGACTAACTGTACGGATAAAAGTCAGACTCAAAAACGGTTTTTACTCAGTAAAGCAGGCTGTGCAAACCCACAAATTGTTGAATATTGATACTATAACCCGAGTTGAGGATAGCTATATCAACAATTCCCCGGGAGTATACCGAGCGGAATGATGTCTTTCTCAAACTTGGAAGTTGTCTACGTTAGATTTTCAGGCCCCTGCCAGATATTAGGCCCCGAGCTGACTGAAGTGGAGCTGCCAAGCCAGTGCGTAAAACTAAAGAAATTGAGGATTACAAACTCATGATGTATATCATAAAGGTATTCAGTTTAGACAAAAGTTAGACAACCGTGGTGATGAGGCAAAAGAGGCAACAAAAGAAGCAATGAACAAACTGAGCGCCAACTTATGGGAACTATGAGATAACCTAAAGAGAGCGAGAGCCAAAAATGCCTAACAAGAGAAATCAATCATTTTTTTTTTGAAAATTAGTTTGGCCGATTTTAAAATCAATTCTGCTAGGAAGAATGAAACCACCGATAAGGAGAATGATTGATTGCAGTCAGAACTTCAGCAGATAAAACATTACAACCAATACTTGGCCAACGCATGTCCAGTAAAAGATATTGCCATTGATTGAAAGACGAATTCATTGAAAAGCGAATATATAGCCTATTGACGCACCTTGATGCTGAGAAGGATAAAGAGTTCTGCGAGACCACTATTCGGGAATTTCATATTCTATCCATTGATGCACCGGGTTAGGTTGAAGTGGCCAAAAAAGTTCTCAATGACAAAAAACTAGCTTTTCGAATTTTTATATGAAGAGTAAAAGTTTTTTATATTAAGACGTCCTTGTAAAAAAAAAGTTTTATCTAACAATATTGATTGACTTGAGTCAGTGGTACATTCTATTAAATTAAAAATTATACCAATTGCCGATGAATAATAACTTAAATCCTAGTGATCAAAACCTACATCATAGCTTTTTCTAAAAACCTACATTATAGCTTTTTCGACTTGAAAAAGAGTTAAATTGCTTAATTAATTCTTCACAATAGTAAACTCTTTACATCAAAAAGGCATCGAGTTTCGATAAAAATTAGACAACCCTTGTGATAAGGCAAAAGAGGCAACAAAAGTGGCAAAGGACAAACTGAGCGCCAATTGTGGAGAGGTAGGAGATAATCTAAAGGGAGAGGCGGCCAGAAATGCCTAGCAGGGGAAACAAATCAATTTTTTGAAAAATACTTTTACCTATTTCAAATTCAATTCTGCTTTGAAGAGCGAAAACGACGATAAGAACAGTCATCGATTGCTGTCAGCACTTAAGCAGCTAAAACACTACAACCTTTACTTGGCCAACGCAGATTCAGGAAAAGATGCTGTAATTGATGGACAAAAAATTTCACGAAACAGCCTGAACAAACGCCACTGAGAAATTTAGAAATTGTATTTTCGAAGTAACAAAAAATTTGCATATATATATATATACATATATATATATATATATATATAAATATATACATAAATAATTATATATGCATAAATATACATATATATATATATAAATATATAAATATATAAATATAGATGAATATATGTAAATATATATATATATATATATATATATATATATATATAAATGTAAATATTCAGATAGATATATATATATATATATATATATGTATATATATACATAAATAAATATATATACCTATAGATATTTATATATATATATATATATATAATTATATATTTATATATAAATACATATATATATATATATATATATATATTTATATATATATATTAAGATATAGATATATATATATATATATATATATATATATTTATACTTTTCTATATTTACACACACTTATATTGACGCACCTTGATGCTGGTAGGGATGAAGAGTTCTGCGAGACCATTTTTCGGGCATTTCATATTCTGTCCATTGATGCACCGTGTTTGTTTGAAGTAGCCGAAAAAGTTCTCAATGATAAAAAGTAGCATTTCGAATTTTTATATGAAGAGTAAAACTTTTTTATTGAGACCTTCTGGTAACAAAAATTGTAAATAAAAATATTGATTGATCGTTTGAGTGATTGGTACACTCTATTCAATTAAAAAATATATCCATTGCCGATGAATAATAAATTAAACCCTTGAGATCAAAACCTACATCAGAGCCTTTTCTCAAAATCGGACTTGAAAAAGATTTAAATTGCCCAATTAATTCGTCACAACAGTAAACTGTTTACATCAAAAAGACATCGACATTTGACAAAAATTAGACAACCATTATAATAAGGCAAAAGAGGCAACAAAAGTATCAAAAAACATTTGCATTGAAGGTGTGGAAAAAGTTCTCTATGACAAAAACTAGCATTTTGTTTTTTTTTATATGACGAGTAAAATCTTTTTTTTTGTATAAAGATGTTCTTGTAACAAATGTTGTATATGAAAATATTGATTGATTTTTTGATTGAGAAGTACACTCTATTCAATTAAAAATTATATCTATTGCCGGTGAATAATAACTTAAACGCCATTGAACAAAACCCACATCATAGCCTCTTCAACTTCGGACTTAAAAAAGAGTAAAATTGCTCAAATTTTTTGTCACAACAGTAAAGGAAGTATCAGTCGAGAATTATTCCAAAATGCAAATAGAAAATACAGTCAAGAAAAGTTTAACAGTCTGAATAACCAGTTTTCAAGAAGGAAATTTTCTAGCAAAAGAAATAACAGTTTTTAGATACTTTAAAACCGAAACCTTATACATTTGATTAAAAGCTAGGGATAATGATGGGTCAGTGTTAACAGTCTAACTCAAACTTCAGTATGTAGAAAGTCTTCCTAAAATGCTCTTCTTATTTGGGGCTAGTCGTTAATGGAGCATCTTAACGCTGTCGCAGAATCTTTACCTCGTGACGGAACACGTTTGTATAAACAATTATTCGAATAGTTAACGAACGTTGAGAAAAAAACAGAATAATTGAAAAAAAGAGTAGTCGGCTGTCGAGAGGTCAAGAGTTTTGTGTTCAAGATCAAAATAATGTCTTTAGTTCAAGATAAAAAAAGATTACAATTAGACAAAGATTGTGGAAAGGTGAAGGAGGCAACAAAAAAAGCAATGGAAAATCTTAGCGCCAATTATGGGGTGCTAGGAGATAATCTAAAGCAGCTAGGAAAACCTAACGAGAGAAATTATTTTTTTGAAAAGTAATTTAGCCGAATTTAAATTCAGTTCTGCTAGGAAAAAGCAAAGAAACCGATAAGTAGGATGATCGTTTGCGGTCAGAACTTCAGTAGCTAGATACTACATCTCGTACTTGGCCAATGCTTGTCCAAGAAAAAATACTGCCATTGATGGACAAAGAATTCATTGAAAAACGAGACAGCCGGAACAAAGGCCACTGAGAAATTGAGAAAAGTTTTTTTGAAATACGAAAATATATTTATACAAACATATATGTATAATGAATCGGCCTGCTACGCTTTATTGGATCTTTCTGGTGAACAATTATATTTCTCAGGAACAAATCAAGAAATATTATCACAATTTTAGCCTATTGATGCACCCTGATGCTCGTGGGGTTAAGGGGTTCTGCCAGCCCAATAATCGAGCATTCCAATTTCTGTCCAATGATGCAGAGCGAGAAACATCGAAAAATTATTGACTTGAAGAGGCCTAAAAAGTTCATAACGACAAAAACTGGCATTTTAAAGTTTTATTTGAAATGTACATTTTTTGTATAAGGACCTTCTTGTAACAAAAGCTGTATATGAAAATGTTTAAACGGGGGGGAGGCAAATCGAGTTTCTCACGCAAATAAAGAGGGTTCTAACAAACCTCAAACCTCATAGTAAAAGATTAAAATCAACAGTAAAGATTAAAGATTAAGTTTAAAAACTAACTATTAACTTGATTTATGGTTGACAGAGGATCAAGAAACAAAAAAGACATTTGATTAGACAATGCTAGGGCTTCGAGCAATATCTTCAAATTTGAGATTTCATTGTTGACTTCGTTAATTTACCTTGGTGATGGAACCGATATTTGGTGATAACTAAAGAAATATTTTAATTGAAACACTGAACACCATTCCGCCAGACGAGCTAATAACTCTACCGAACATTACTTGAACTTATCTGCTATTTTTTTATCTGCATAATCTAATTATTCACTCAATTTCGTCCTTGTATATCCACTTGTACCAAACTCAATTAACAAAAGATATAAAATATTGTGCCCGGGCGGCTCCAATAATAACCGTTCTCAGATATGTCGGTCATGAAAACGGTTGAGGTTCTTAGACAATATATTCTGCAACTGCAAGGTCGAACGCATTTTCTCAGGAATTCGATAGATAGTGATCTATTAACTTAAAACAATCTCTGCGTTCCATGTTATTAGGTCATCTGTTATCGAATTTCTCACAGAAGCTCCAGTATTGCTCTAAACTCTGCAGGAAAACAATTAAAATTAGGAAACCTTTTTTTCAAAATGTTAAATGGAACGCCAAAAATTGAGTTTATTACGATCTCGCGCAAAAAATATAACATGCTCAACTATTTTGAGTTTGTAGTTGTAAGAAAGGCAATAGTGAAAAAATCAATCCAGTCTAAATATTTAGGTGTAACCATAGAAAGTTACCTTTGTTTGCAAACACAAGTCAAAAAGTAATGAAAAATATGGTTGTTGGTATCAAAACTTTCAAAACTGTACAACATAAATTTCCCACCACAGTATTACACATATTAACAAAATTTGTCACAAGTAAAAATTTTAGTGTTTTTATAGTGAATCGGCCTGCTACGCTGTAATGGATCTTTAAGGTGAAACATTTTTTTTCAAAAAAACCAAATGACGAAAAGTAATCACAAGATTAGCCTTTTGACGCTGGTCGCAATGAAGAGTTCTAAAAGACCATTATTAAGGTGTTTCTATATCTCTGCAATGATACACCGTGAGAAGCAAGTAAAAATTTTGTGTTGATGTGGCCGAAAAAGTTTTTCAATGACAAAAACTAGCAATTCGAATTTTTATATGAAGAGTACGACATTTTTTATTTAGAACTTCTGAAAATATTGATAGATGTTTTGAGTGAGTGCTACACTCGATTCAATTAAAAATTATATCAATTGCCAATGAATAATAACTAAAATCCTAGTGATCAAAGCCTACATCATAGCGTTTTCTCAAAATAAGACTTGAAAAAGAGGTAGATTGCTCGTAAGAGGTAAATAAATTCGTCACAACAGTAAACTGTTTACATCAAAAAGACATCGAGTATCGACAGAGATTTGAAAACCGTTGTGATAAGGCAAAAAAAAAGCAACAAAAGTGGCAAAGGACAAACTGAGCGCCAATTGTGGAGAGCTAGGAGATAATCTAAAGGAAACGGCATCCAGAAAAGCCTAACAAGAGAAATTATTTTTTTGAAAAGTAATTTGGCCGATTTTAATTTTAATTGTGCTAGGAAGAGCGAAGCAACCGATAAGTAGAATGGTTGTTTGCGGCCACAACTTCAGCAGCCAAAATATTACAACC
>NC_134468.1:72510160-72630160 GCF_964194025.1 Convolutriloba macropyga | reverse complement strand
CTAAAGAACAAAGCAGGAAAAATTGTCACATTTTTAGACTATTGACGCACACTGATGCTCGCGGTTTTAAAAGGTCCCGCAAGACCTTTATTCGGGCATTCCAAATATGCTGTCCAATAATGCTGCGCGAGAAACGTCGAAGAATTTTGTGGATGAAGAAGCCGGAAAATTTCTTAACGACAAAAATTGGAATTTTAATGTTTTATATGAAATGTACACTTTTTTGTATAAGGACCTTCTTGTAACAAAAGCTGTATATGAAAATGTTTAAACGATGGGGGAGGCAAATCGAGTTTCTCACGCAAATAAAGAGGGTTCTAACAAACCTCGAACCTCATAGTAAAAGATTAAAGTCAACAGTAAAGATTAAAGATTAAGCTTAAAAGCTAACTATTAACTGATTTACGGCTGACAGATGATCAAGAAACGAAAAAAGACATTTGATTAGACAATGGTAGGGCTTCGAGCAAAATCATCAAATTTTAGATTTCATTGTTGACTTCGTTAATTTACCTTGGTGATGGAACCGCTTTTTGGTGATAACTAAAGAAATATTTTAATTGAACACCATTCCGCCAGCAGCTAATAACTCTACCGAACATTACTTGAGCTTGCTATTTTTTATCTGCATAATCTACTTATTTACTCAATTTCGTCCTTGTATATCCACTTGGACCAAACTCAATTAACTAAAGGTATAATATATTGTGCCCGGGCGGCTCCAATAGTAACCGTTCTCTGATATGTCGGTCAGGAAAACGGTTGAGGGTCTTAGACAATATATTCCGCAACTGCCACGTCGAAGGCATTTTCTAAGGAATTCGATAGATAATTTAACCTGAAACAATCTCTGCTTTTAGGTTATTAGGTCATTATCTATCGAATTGTTTACAGAAACTGCGATATTACTTAAATCTCTGCAGGAAAAAATTGAAAGTTAGGAAACCTTTTTTTCAATATGTTAAATGAAACAGCAAAAACTGATTTTTTGCGATCTCGCGCAAAAAATATAATATGCTCAACGATTCTGAGTTTGTAGTTGTAGGAAACGGTAATAGTAAAAAAAATCAATCCTGTGTGAATATTTAGGTGTTACCATAGAAAGTCACCTTTGTTTTCAAGCACAAGTGAAAAAGTAATGAAAAATATGGCTGTTGGTATCAGAACTTTTGAAAATGTACAACATATATTTCCCACCACAGTATTACTCATATTACCACAGTTAATCACAGGTAAAAACTTAAGCGTACTACTTACAGTACATTAGAGATATGAAAACAGCCTTTCACGTTTGTCAAATCTACTACCCTTGCCAATGTACTATCAGCTCAATGATCTACTACTATCAAATCTTCAACAATTTCAACCGACAAATACAAAACAGCCGGTGCTGCCTGGAAACAGATCAATGAGAAGAGACGATTACTTTGACTTAACAAAAAAGCGGCTCAAAAAATCTCGCGGCGAATTCTTTCGCACCCAAAGGATAGCCAACAGACTTCATCACATCATTGACTTCGGAAATCAACACGGCCTAAAATACAGAATTCTAAAGCAAATGTGGAATGATATCATGATGCGGTACAAACTAGAAAACGTCTGCACATGGCAGTTCTGTTGTGACTGTCAACACTGCAGAGAGACATGGACTAATTTTCTATAACTGTTTTGATCGGGAGAAATCCCTTCTAAAAAATCCCCAACAACAACAACACAAAAAGGCCTAAGTTACCTACGGCCAGCTGTAGGATTAACAAGCGTACAAACGAAATAATGTATGTAGGGAATATTACATCTGTTTCATCCTATTCTAAAGCATTCTTTAATCTTGCATCATTGAAGTGGAAATGACTACTGCTGTACCTGCGAGATACAAGTAAGTTTACTGGTATTCAAAAGTCGATTGAAAAAATTTTTGATAGCCGATTCAACAGTCGTGTCAAGTGAAAGCTTGGATATCTTCAAGACACGACTTGACAGACACTGGCAACACAGGATGTTCCGCGAATTGTCCTAGGGTAAGGGACAACACGGAGGAGCTGGTCGACAGAGGCAACAAACCTACAGACCAGAATACTCGAACTCGAACAGTGGTTCCTATCCAACAATCTAGTACATGAGGTGACTTTCGCTTCAAATGTTATGTGACCAGTTAAATTTTGTTTGTGTTTCTCCATAAATCATTTTCACTTATTGTATAATTAGCGACAGCTGTCCCTATACAATAATAGTGTTCTCTCATTTTCACCTTTTCCTTGTGCGGTCAATGCACTATTAGATCCCTCTTGAAATTGAATTTGAAGGCAGAAAAATGGCTTTCAATGGAAGGTCAATTAAGCAAAAGAAGTTTTTCTTTATTAAATTTAAAATAATTATTCCCGTGTTGCGTAATGATGACTCCTTAAAAGGATGATGTTCTTCGGTCTCTAACAGGTTAATAATTTAATTTTTTTTAAGAATCGAGAAATGGGTCGTGTATATGGTCCTGGTAAAGGTATCTCTGGGAGTGCCATCCCCTATTGCAGAGTTGTCCCTAGTTGGCTTAAACTTTCGGCTGAGGAGTGCATCAACCATATTACAAAACTGGCTAAGAAAGGTTTGAGCCCTTCGCAGATTGGTGTCGTGCTTCGTGATTCACACGGCGTACCTCAAGTCAAGTTTCTCACCAAAAACAAGATCCTGCGTATTCTGAAGACAAAGGGAATGGCACCAGAAATCCCAGAAGATCTCTACCATCTCATCAAAAAAGCTGTGAGCATGAGAACTCATCTGGATCGAAACAGGAAGGACAAAGACTCGAAATATCGGCTGATTCTTGTGGAAAGTCGAATTCATCGTTTGGCCCGCTACTACAAGAAAAACCGTCAACTCCCACCTACCTGGAAGTACGAGTCCAAGACGGCAGCTGCTCTTGTGGCTTAATTTGTTTGAGCAATTTTTAGTTCAATGATCTGAGTTAATGTTACTGAGTCTGAATTAACATTGCCCTCCTATGTATTTTACAAACTAACTAAATACAGACTGCTATGTAGCGTTCCGACTTGAGGTTATGTCTGGATATTCATTATGAGAAATAGAAGTCGATATTCTACTAAATGTCAAAATACATCTAAATGATAATTAAAATGGTTTTTCAGATTTCTGTTTTAACGCCAACCTTTTCTAACCAACTTCAAAAGAAAATAATGTCTGACGTCAGCCCACAAAAGAGAGCTTCCGAGGTTGAGGAGGAGGCACCAGAAGCCAAAATTGCCAAGCTAAAAGCCGACATCAAAAGCTCAGAGGACGCACAAGTATCCAACGGACAAGGAAATGAAACGGAGAAAGAAGCCGAGACAGAGGAATCGGGTGAGAAGAATGGAACGACGACAGTTGCAGATGCTGTAGACCAAGTACTAAACGGTGACCTTCAAGAAGAAGACGATGAGGATGAAGAAGACGAAGATTACGACGATGAGGAAGATGACGAAGACCATGGCGAGCAAGGCGAAGCCGAGTTCGAGGTAAGTATCATGGAAAAAGAAAATCACTTGATTTACTTCGAGGCCTTTTCATACCGAAATTAGACCATAATAACACATCAGAGCCCCTTATTGGTTCCATGCGTGGCCTTCAGAATTGGAATTCAAACTGCTTCCTTCAAAGTTTTTATTAATTGCAACAATCTTTCTTAATTATAGCAATGTGACTGATAACTGACGAAATTCCTTTACAAATAACTATTAAAAGTCCACAACTGCAGTGTAAATATATAGATTAAGTGAAACTTGTTGACTGGGACTAATTGTCTCTTTGAATATTGTCGATGGTTTTCGGTGATTTTCAATAAAACTTTCTCAATAAAATTCCAAAAACTGTACATTAGGGCTTGTCCCAGTATTTAAGTCCGTCTGCCTTAATTTTTTGTGCAAACATTTAACCACGCTTTCAATGCTGAGAACGGCGCTTTATATCTTTTAATTGATAATTCTAAGATCTAAATTTTAAATAAATTATAAAAGTGGAAAATGGTTTGTTTGTTTTCAGACCGAATTTGCTGATTTTTAATTGCTCTCAAAGATTTTTTGATTTTTCGAGTGACTTTTACGCCTTTGACTTTCTGCCTTTTTCTTGATCTAAAGTTCTCTCTCATTCACAAATTCAAGCAGCTGAACTCAACTGGCGGCAGTTTAATACTAAAAGTCAAATGAATACTGTCGATTGTTGCAACCATCGACAATAATTACCAGTTCCCTGTGTGTGCTATTTATATATATAGGTGCTTTCCTCTCCACTTGTTAGTTATTTTTTTGACTGGGCCGTCTTTACTCTGTCTGGAGGGGAACAGCTTGGAGTGCAGCATCCGGCTAAGTGCTACTCATCATCCCTTATGTTCCGACCCACATCCATCGTTGCCGGATGGTGTACACGGTCCTTTTTTTCATTTATAGAAGTAGGGGAAAAAGAAGAGGAGAGAAAAAAAATAAAAAAAAGTCAAATGATAATTGCGCCGAAACTGGTGCCATTTTTATCTTTAAATTTTTTTAGTGGTTTATATAAGCTCTAATGAGTTTATGCGAAGCCCCCTAATGAATTTTTTAGTCTCATTTTCAGTCTCACCCTGCCACTCTGATGCAAGCTGCAATTGATTAGAGCTCCCACTAACCGTTAGAGCAAATATTCCGACGTTAGTCGGTTATGTTTTAGTTTGATTTGGGAGATAATTTTTTGTCATAAATTACTTAACCCACTCTAAATGTCTTCAGGGCGCTCGATGTTACTCTAAACCGCTTCGGGCTAACTAATGATGTCCTGTTCGTTGAAGAATGTTACTAGTAAAGCATGGCGACAACAATCATGTGTTCCATATTAATTTAAAATATTAATTATTTTAGTTTTTAAAGTGCGTGTCATGTGTTCCATCAGTAACTCCAACTCAATTCTGTTTTTGTTGTTATGTAATCTACAGCTCTTAAGTCATCTTCGCGGCTGTTTTAGCAATCCTGCAACTATGTTCAATAGCTGTTCATTTTTACGCCGTAAACCTCAGAGGTTTTATTTGCACGGTCATCCCGCTCTTTTACTACTGTATGCTGCTTTTATATGCGTGACCTGATATCCTAAATTAGTTTGAGTTGTGTTTAATTGCTCTCGAAGAGAAGCAATTATTGTAAATGTGTGTGTCTTTTTTACGCAAAATTTTTGCGTGACCGTTTTTTGAATTTTTAGTGACTTTTACGCCCTTGACTTTCTGCTTTTTGCGTGATCTAAAATTCTCTCAATCGCAATTTCAAGCAGCTCAACTTAATTGGCGGCAATTTAATACAAAAAGTCAATTGATAAGTGCGCCAAAACTGGTGCCATTTTCACTTTAAATTTTCATAGTGGTTTATATTAACCTCTAATGACGTTGTTCGAAGCCCCCTTGTGAATTGCTTAGTCTCATCCCCCCCCCCCCCGACTAAAGCAGATTACAATTGATTATAGATCTCAATGGTCGTTCTAGAGCAATTCTTCCGACGTTAGTTGGTTATGTTCCTTTTGGCCGTTTTAGTAAACTAGTAGGTTTTATCTTGTTATCTGTTGTACTATCAGTTTTGATGACAAAGTTTTCTCTTTCAATACATTCGAAACCAAAAAAAAGAAATTGTAGATATATTTGCAGCTTTTATCCCTTTAAATTTTTAATTGGTCTCAAACAATGTTTGTAGCAATTATAATGGTCCTGCAGTCTTTTTAATGCAATTTGTGGCTGGATCGATTTCTCATCCTAAAAGTGCATACAGGTAAAGCCCTGTAAACTCCCCTCACTCAAGTTATTAGTCAATTTATCAGTTTTAATTGCTCTCGAACGAAATATGAAGCAATTTTTTTGAACAAGTGCCTGTTTTAAAGCAAAATTTTGCTTGTCCATTTTGTGCTAGAACGGTTTCTCCAATTGACTTCTCGAATGACTTTCTCGGGTTACTTCGTGATTTTTGCGTGTCTAAATTGCACATATTTAGAAATTAAGTCCGTTTCGAAGACAAAAGCGATTGTAAGAGAATCTAACAAAAGTCCCAAAAGCCGATTGGTTAACTATACAGTTTATTACTCCGGAGGTCGAGGTCCATAGTCAGAACCCTTCCTTAGTCCTTCGAGAGCAAATTGTCTGACGTTAGTCGGTTTTTGTTTTTCCATAGCTTCCCATTATCTATACGGTTCTGCGTTCTGTTTCGTCTCTGGAAATCAAAGAACCTTGCTGAAAAGCTGGCGGTGATGTTGGTTATTGCGTAGTTATTTTCGTAATTTTTAGGGAGTTTTTACATTTTTACAAGTTGGGAGTGACGTTTTCAATTGTTCCCGTTCCTTACTTTCTTTAACTGTTTCAGAACCTGTTAAAGTCAAATAGGGATCGCTATCTCTCTCTAATTGAAGGTTTTTTGAGTGCAGCTTTATAGTAAATATGGCTGAATCAAGACATCAAAAAAGTTATAAGAGAAACTCTTTTCTACGGTTTTTGCTCATTCTTTTGATTGGCAGTTTGAAACTACATGTCTACAAAGGAATTGCGGAATTCTGGTAATCTTCCAGAAGTGTCCTTTAGCTAAGATCAATATTTTTGCTAAGATCAATATTTTTGGTTGTCTATCGTGCGCGGTTAATGATGTGTTATTGCGGCTTTGCAGGCTTTGTGATCATTATTTTGATTTTTTTTGTGTTTGTGACTTAGAACTATGAGGACTCGGAAGGCGATGACGAGGAAGAGGATGAGGAGGAAGATGAAGATGACGACGAAAATTACTCGGACGGAGGGGCTCAGGATGCGCAAGAAGAGAGCAACGGAGCTGCTGCAGCTGATAACGGAGCTACCGCAGAGCCAGAGGGGACAGCGGGAGGCGATGATGCTACAGAGGAAAGCTAACCGTGTCATGTGGCCAAAATCAGCTGCTGGTCGACCGGCGGCGTTGTGAGAGCCGTTGTGTTGTCGGTTGTCAGTGTTTGAAGCTACCAGGACCCTATCTTATTCAAATCCTAAAACCCACTTCCCTATCTACTCAATTCAGGCAAAACTCTCTCACTCTCTCTCTCACTGGCATTGTTTTTCACACTTGATCATGCCAATCGCAATAAATCTTAATTTGAAGTTGTCGCTCATTTTGCTTCCCTTCTTTTGGCCCTCCTTGTTTGGTAGTGTTTTAGTATTTGCTGCTGCTGTGCTACCAATTTGTCGTTTAGATGTGAGTTTATGTGATTTAGTTGCTATTCTGTACTAGAAGGAGGAATGTTCTAGGAGTGTGTCTCCTCCTCCCATCTATTGTCCTGTATACTTAATAGACTGTAGGTCGCAGCAGATCCGATTAATTGATGCTATTGTTGATAATTTTTGAATCGTTCAGTCATTAATAAACCAGTTTTATTGTGTTGTTTTGATTAATATTAATCAATTGTTGTTCGTTTTTCTTCTCACTTCACATCATTAGCGGATACTTATTTTTTTATAGTTTAAGTTACTTAACCTCTTATGTATGTAAAATGTTGTTTTGATTAACAACATGCAATTTCAATTTCGTGTACGCTCTTAACCTTATGTCTTAATTCGGAGGTTGGACCCTCTTCCTTGACACCTCACAGAATGACACTACTTTACATTATTCCTATACACTTTTCATATTTCTTTTTTGAAACCGAGCTTAGAAGCAACACTGGAATCTTTTCCCTTCTTTGAACCCTGAGATTGAACAAAGTTTTGTTGTCATAAGCATATGCTGACAAAACGATACACCTATCTGCTCTAATAATACCTAGCAAAAATTAATTGATACCATTGAAGAAGTAGAAGCATGAAATAATGTGTAGATGGTTTTAATGCATCGCATTGGGTGGGGGTGGACAACTATCTTGCTTCAAGAGTTTTTAAATCATAAATCAAGTTGTCAATGTGCGTGCTACTTGGAGACATATTTCTAAAAAAATATTGGACGTATTATTGTGGCCACATTTGATTATGTTGCCGAGTTGAGGAAGGTTCCAACCTCTCTTGAGATAGTGTTTATTTGACTTTAAATTGTTATATTGTATTCTTTGTAGGAGGAAGTAGTCAGCCAGTCCGCTGTTGTCGCAATTATATGCAAGTTCTTATCAGTGTGTGTGAATGTGGATTAGAACAGCTGACTGCTCTCTCTAAAGCATGGCCAATACTCTCTTGTTCTCTTTTCTAAATGCTGTTTTAAGATAATTACTTATTGTACAACTTCTTTTTGTTAGCAACTCAGCTCATTCACAAACAAGCGGCTAGAATTGGACCAGCGAGGAATAAAGATTAAGTACGTGTGCTAGAAAAAGTTGCAACTGAGCTGCCGGGAATTTGGTTGTCATGTCGAGCATGTATAAAAGATGCAGCGCGCACTGATTGTGAAGAATGTATCAGACTTAAGAACGTTCATGCTCATTATAATGCAGCTCGTACAAGTCTGTGCCTGTCACTGAGTTACAATTCAGTGCTGTGAAGATTGACTTGAATCAACGCACTTTTCTGAACCAACGAAATCTCAGAAACAGCAATCATGTCTGACTAGATTTTATAGAGAAACTATTGATATGATTCATTACAAAAGTTTGAAAAACTATTTAAAACAATTCTAGATCGAAGACGGGCAGAACTTTGCGCTGATTAATTGCTCTTGAACGAAGTTCATAGCAATTATTGTAAACGTGTCTTTTTTATGCAAAATTTTTGCTTGACGGTTTTGACTTTTCGAGTGACTTTTACGCCCTTGACTTTTTTGCGTTTCGCGTGATCTACAATTCTCTCTCAATCACAATTTCAAGCAGCTGAACTCAATTGGCGGCAATTTTATATTAAAAGTCAAATGAAAAATGCGCCGAAACTGGTGCCATTTTTCACTTTAAATCTTAATAGTGGTATGTCTTAACCTCTAATGTTGTTATTTGAAGCCCACTATTGAATTTTTTAGTCCCATTTAGGCTCCCGCTTACTCCCCCCTCGACTGAAGCAGGTTGCAATTGATTAGTGCTCCCACTAGTCGTTCGAGAGCAATTCTTCTGACGTTAAGTCGGTTATGTTTTACACTTCGAATACGTTGAATTAGATAAAAAACGAGAATATGCTGAATGAATCAAGACTGAACCACTGAAACTTGAATTATCCCACTTTTCAATTCTAATAATCGCTTAACTAAAATATTTATTTGAAAGATGCCGATGATTTATTTTTAGAAAAAAGAAAAATGCAGAAATGTTGAAAATGTCATCATTTTGCCAAACGTGACAGCTAAATGAATTTGCATTTTTGATAGCCGCCGTCAGCCTCTCAGCGGCACTTAGGTGCTCTCCGTTTTACAATTCAAAGAATTTTTACAATTCAAAGAATTTGAACTGTATTGGGGCGCTGTTTTTTTTTAAGATGTTCAAACATTTTCATAATTTTTGAAGTCAAATTGGAGCAGTGATTGTGGTCACGTTGAAACATTAGAGTATTCAAGTACAGTAAGGAATCGGTGTTTGAACCAAATTTTTAATTTATACTTTTTCCATTTTTTTGATCCGATTTTCTAAATTGTTTTTCCAATCCGTTCATAGTTCATTCTAGGCTTAGTTTTTTTTATTTGAATCAAATTTTCCGTTATCGCATATACGGCATTTTGACTCTGATTTTTTAAAAAGAAAATTATCTATTTTTTCGGAAATGGTTTTCCCAATTAACTCAGTCCGTTTTAGGTCTTGTTTTTTGTAAATCAATGGGAATTCTTTGAATTGTACATCAGCACTTGTCTTGCTATGTTTTTTGAATTCGATTTACCTTTTGATCACGTTTCTCGTTTTTCAGAAGTCACGATTTTCTTGCTTGACATCTGAATTACTTCACCCACTGTTTCAACTGAATGGATTTTCAATTGTTTCATTCATTGAATTACACAATGTAGCGAATACGGTCAAAAGAGCAAAATCAAAAAGCCAAAAGAAACAGGATAAGCATATAAAGCCAGTCACGGCTAGCAAAGTTCATTAAAGCGATTTTTAGTTGGCATTGTTATGCTTAAGAGCGTTCTGTTTAAAAGCTGAATTAAGTGTAATTTTGGAATCTTATCGAATATGCAGAATTTGCACACCAATTAAAAAAACATTTGAAACTTAGAAAAATGCTGTCAATTTCTATCTATTATTTTCTCTTTCTGGTTTAGTCCCAATGTGCGCCAAGCGAGTCTACGGCGGCTATTTTTCGGCAATTTGCCGGCTATGTTTTGTTCCATTTTTGTTCCAATATTTTAAAAATGGGGAATAAATTATGAGGATGCCTTTTTCTGCAATTAAATTTTCACTTTGTTCACGCATGGGAGAGAAAAAAAGACACCGTTTTATAGCCTTCAAGGTCTAGTTTTCTTTTATATAAAAATATCAAAAATTAAAAAATGGTACTGTTTAAAATCGAAGGAAAAAACATCGCTCGGGAGGGGGTATCGCGATGAAATTTGAATCAACAAAAGGAATCGTCTGTAGTCAATTTGATTAAGTTAAAATGAGATGTTTCAGTAATTCTTTACAGTTTCAAGCCTAACTTTTTTGAACTATATGACCAAAAATTTCCGAAAAAAAATTTGTTTCTTTCTCAAAGTTTTGTTTAAAAACATTTGGATCCGTCTTTCAGTTTAAAACTCAGTTTAAAACTATTGTACGGATCATTTTGTCTCTGTATCAAAAAGAGTTTTTGGAAAATTGTAGACCTCAGTCAAATTAGAGCTCTCGAAATAGAAAAGTTAATATTGAAAATGTAAAGCAGAAAGCAGAGTTTTTAATTTAAATTCTAGAGTTATTGTCGCAAAAGTTGTTCTCATCTCATCAGAACTCCCTGTTTAAGTTTATTAAAAAATGGTGTCATGAATTGAACAGAATCAACAAAATTCCTTATTCAAAAAATCTCATCTTTTGTTTGTATGTGTGCATTTGTGTGCGTGCGCGCATGTGTGGATTTATGTATGTGTGCGTATTTGTAATATGTAGGGTATGTGTGTGTAATATGTATGGTAGAAACAGATTGCAAAAACTGTCGAAATCATTAAAAATTGGAAAAAAATAGCCAATATTTGCTACAAATTGCGGCTTTAAATATTTCCCATTCTGATTTTTTGTGTTTTTAAGTCTTGTCGATAACACTTGGGCGATATTTTGAGAAAATATTTGGACATTATGCCCAGTATCAAAAATGACAAAATATTTTGAAAATTTTTAAAGTTTTGTTTCAGATTTGTCACTTATACGATTAGCGATAGAGTTGCCTCAAAAATTCCACACCTAATTTTCCGGAAAAAAAACAATGAAGACATAACTAATCAGTGACGATGTTTGAGTAAAAGTTATATACCAAAAAGGTTATATTGTAGTGAGTTTTATATGTCTTTGTGTGCTTGTTTGTGTGTGGTTGTATGCATGGGAGTGTCTTTTTTCTTTTGTGCGTAGTGTGTGTAAGACACACACACACACAGAGAGAGGGAGAATCAGTGTCAGAGAGATTGTTCCTTCAAATGTTGGACACAAATAGAGTCAGAGTGCAAAAGCTGTCGGAAACAATGGCGAAATTAGAAAGTTTTTTAAGAATTTACTGCAAAAGGCTACAAAATAGGTTCAAAACCAAGTTGTGTGTATAAATCTGGTTGATGACACGGCTGCGAAATTTAAAAAAAATTCAAGTTTAGTGTCAAAACTATAGTTATCGTAACAATTGCTTCAAAAAGTCCGCGCCTAGTTTTTCTTTGAAAAAACAAATAAGACGTAAATGAATAAATG
This sequence comes from Convolutriloba macropyga, assembly GCF_964194025.1. Classification (NCBI taxonomy): domain Eukaryota; kingdom Metazoa; phylum Xenacoelomorpha; order Acoela; family Convolutidae; genus Convolutriloba; species Convolutriloba macropyga. Next base: position 72,618,397 of record NC_134468.1, on the reverse strand, counting down.
AACAGTGACGCACCTTGAGTTTCGACCTATCGCCAAAAATAAAAATGTTTTCTGTTGTTGAGCTTTGTATTTGTGTGCTGCGTTCGTTTTTGTAATGTGCTGTGTGTGCGTGTACGGTTTTTCTGTGTCCCGGTCGTTCAGATTGTACTACACTTATCTTTCTAGATTTCGATGAAGAGTGTTCGTTTCTCTCTGCCTAAAAAGAAGGCATATTTTTTTGTTCAAACAGCGCAAGTAAGTTTCTCCAATGCATATAAGTTGCTTTCGGATATTCCCAACGGTTTCTGTGACAGAATTTCATTTTTTTGTAACCTTAAGAGGTATGCTGCGCGAGCTGTCTTGTTATTCTTTATCTGAGATAATTAATGCATTTCATTATAAAAAAAGTTAAAATTCGTACAAAGTAAAATTAAATCTGATGTTTTTTATCCTGGGAAAATGTGGTGACTTCCCTCCTAATGTTTTCATCTTATAGGGTTTTTTCCAAACATATTCCTTTATAGGGTTGTTCTCCCCCATTTTTGGTTTTTGAAATTGTTGTAGAAAATGGACTTTTTATCGATTGGACTGGAAATTGCCATAGAAATTGGTGGAGTGTCGCTACCGCATGGCGTGACCATAAAACCATAAAATATGCTTCAACAAAGTCCGAATTAATTTTAATGAGAAAAGACGCCATCATGTTGCATATAACTGCATCGCTCGACATCGTTTTGCGTCCTTTATTAATTGATTGATACCGGAATCTTAACTCTTTAAAAGTCTTCTGCTTTGGACAGTCATCAAGATAATGCTTGTTTTAGGTCCCTTATTTGAAACCTGTAGTGCTGAGAATATCAATGGCATACAATTATCAATATACTCTGTTACTAATCTATTCAAAACAGTTATTTTGAAATTTAACGAAAATTTCCAGGAGAACGAAGACCTGAAAAAGGGTCTCTGGTTATGTTTGAATACCACGAAAGTAGGAAAAAGCGTTGAGAAATTTTCCTTGATGTCATTTTTTTAAGGATTTTATATTTTATTGTTACACCATGGGGTTATACTTTTGATTACAGGCTTCATGATATAAATGTTATGCATTAAGATAAATTTGCCTGTTGTTTTTTTAAAGGAAAAATTCAAAGAAGCCTCATGTAAATTAATTATTTACCTATTTTTGCTTAGATTATTTTAGCATCGGCTTCAAAGGTATGCTCCCAAATCATTGGGTGAAGGTTTTGAGTTGCAGAAAGTACGCAATCAACGAAAGTGCCCGTAAGTTTGCATACTTGTACTAATCGTTTCGATGCCTAATTATTTATTGTACTAATCATTTCATGCTTTTCATGCTATAGAATTTTCAGATAACCAATGTCCAGTAGCCGGGCACTATCGTTATCATCTCGGAGGGTTCCCACTGTAGGGATGTCCCTTGTGAGGGGCGGGAGATCTCTGTCTACGTCAGCACCCTTGGCATCCGCAGCTAACTTCACAATATACAGATGGGATCCAGAACAAGAGGCCAAACCACGCATGCAGGCAAGTTCGCATTCTATTGTGACTGTGTTTCGGCTGTAATTCTTTATCCACATGTATGATTTATCAATTGTTCTCGAATGAAATTTGAAAGGACTTTTTCACACCTGAAATTTTGCGTTTTGTCTGAAGCCCCTTTTGGATTTTGTATTTTGAAGACTCCTATTGGATATATTGCAACCGCATCGGCTGAAACAAATAGAATAAAGCACCCTTCTGTCGTTCGAAAGCAATTCGTTCGGATTTATTCGGTTATGTCCTCTTAGTTTTAATCAGACAAACTGTTTTTTTTAGATCCTCGACTCAAGTAGTAAATGAGCCTGACTTCTAAATGAGCATTGAGTAGTGTAATTTATTAAAGAAAATGATCCTTAACGTGTTGTAATTGCTGTTGTAAAAAAGGAGAGGTGCTTATTGCAGGATTACAAAGTGGACATGTCATCGTGTGGACCGATGGTGTTGGATGCCCTAATCAAAATCAAATCAGAGCAAGACCCCACTCTCACATTCAGAAGGTCGTGTCGAGAAGGTAAATTGATTTTAAAGCTTTCATAGGCCGTCAAATGATGTTCTGTACTGTTCTTGTTCGACTGTTTATGAATGCTGTTTTTCAATTTTCGATAGATGTTTGCCATAATGGGCATATATTACTTACACCTCATGTGAAAGCTGCATATTAAGTCTATCGTATTATATTTCACGCGTATTTTACACTCGAGGCGGTGGGCCTGAAATTTTTGCTTAGATTTCTCATGACTTCTGATTTCATTAAATTTTTTTAACAATGAATGCGTTCTGTGCTGTGTTGTAGTACTAGCAAAAAGTTTAACCTTAGCCTTTCAAACATTACTTGTTCTGCCTTTTGTGACCAAATTGATGAAAGCGATAGCTGAGCAGAGCTCTTGTTGTTCAGACCCACTTTAATAGGGTAGGAACTATCTGCTCAACTGGGTTTTTCTCTTTTTGTTCTGTGAATTTTGGCCAATCGATATATTCATCGTAGGTGAGTGGTATCATTAGAAATTGTCTCTATGCAGGCGACGTTTGAAATCAAACCTGAGAATCCTTTTGATAGCAATTTGTCTAACAGTAGACCGTTATTTTTAGTGAGAGAAAATATTGGAATGTGTTAAGCAGTCAATAAAGGTATCGAAGCTGAAAAAAATCTGAAATGAACCTTTTTTTTGATAATTGAATTGCTTTAGTTGAAGTTTTCTACCTGACGAGAAAGTTGACTGTTCGTATTTTATCGACTCTGAGGAGTTTATGGTTAACTGCGTTGGTCAATTATTGGAAACGTTACATTGTTTATTTTGCTTTTGAATGGCTTTAATGTTGGGAAAAAAAGCCTGTCGTTTTTGACAAATCTGCAATAACAGTAGATCTGTCAGATGCGAATTCGAATTCATATGAAGTAGGAGTTGTGAGCGAACTACTTTGACATATAGGTATATGTGGATCTTGTGCGATGAATATTGACGGGACGAACCAGTTGGCGTGTCTGTGCAAGATAAACACCTCCTCCTCACACACCACAAAGATCTACCCTCTACCTCACATGTATGTGGTGAAAGACCTCGTCCCTGACATGTCCAACTTTTACGCACAGTACAGGTACAGTCAACCTTCTAAAATTAGATATGTCACGCATGTAGAGATGTCGGAATTCAGCTGTCTGCATCAAGGTCCGGATGAACCAATCGGTTTTTTGCAGCTGAAATGTTTGGATAAGACTGTTGACCACCTTTGAAAGTACTGAAAAGTCATGGTGTCGCATCACATATGTGTTCTCGCTCACGGCCGAATTGATGTCAAAATTTAGTATGTGTTTTCTCAGGTTGCGTCTGAAATGATTCCACTAGTTTTTGAACGATACAAGCGGTATGTGACAACGCCTAAGAATCAAGACTAGGCTAACAATATGTTCATTCAGTGGTTAAAATTGAATGAGCTTATAATTTTTGTCGTGTCGGCTTTTCCAACGGCTAATGTCGTTAGTTTTCGTGTAACTGATCTCGTTAGATGTTTGCTCGCTTCACGTATTGTACTGCAAAGCATAATCGTGTTGGTAAATGAATTCTCTCATTTTGTTAATGGATCGATCAGAAGGAAGTTATCGGCCATCTTAACGATTCGGATACGAAAGTTTTATTTTTATCACTACCTTCAAGTCCAAGAAACTTGAAATTTGCGAGTATCATGTGGATAAATTTCAAACAAATTTTGTCTGCACAAAATTTTTGATAGTTTAGATTTTTTTGAGGCAATAGAAAACTATTACACTTCTTTTAGTTTGAAAAATTGCCAACTGCTTTTGAGAAAAACAAGGGGAAAATGCAAATTTTTGATTTCTGGGGAAAATGGAACAAATTAGTTTTTTAATTGCTCGTGAACGAAATATTAGGTTATTATTGTAAACGTGTCCCTTTTGTGCAAAAATTTTGCCTGACCTTTTTCTCTGCTTTTTACTGTTTTGCTGCTCTCATTAAATTGGATGCGTTCTTCGAACATTAGAGAACTCGTGTCAAAAAAAAAGAAGTTGTGTCAAAAAGGCTTTGTTTGCTTTTCATTTTATGGACGTCTTTGTTTCTTTCGTATTTCAGATTCTACACTTTTGCAGCTCTAAAACGTCTTTCTTGACAATGATTCTGATAGTTTCTTAACTATTCATGATTGGTGCCAGTGAGGTGTCATCTCAATGATTCCATTTTTGACGACTGGATACTTTTGTTTAACTCCTGTGTATTTAATGTACAGGAGCATTGAGCCGTTTCTGAAGAAGAAGACTGAGATGAAGATTGGAGAGAAGCAGCAGTACCAATCAGTTGAGGATAGAGAGAAACTGGAAGGATTGTATGAATGTATATTGTGTGCGTGCTGTTCAACCTCCTGTCCTTCCTACTGGTGGAACAGTGACAAGTACCTGGGACCGGCCGTTCTCCTTCAGTCATACAGGTCAGTGCTGTTCTCAATTTTCTTCTGAAATACTACGGTAGAATAGGGGACACGGCACCTATGATTATTTGCTCTCGAACCAAATTTCAAGCAATTATTGTAAACGTGTGTGCCTCTATGCAAAATTTTTGCTTGACCGTTTTCTTTAAGAACATTCTTTTGATATCACTTTTCGAGTGAATTTTTTCACGCTTGAATTTTCGTAATCGCATTCAAAAATTTCAAAAAGTCGTAAATTAATTTGTAGCTAAAACAAAAGCGAACGTGAGCGATGATTGTACATAGCCCGTGTATCGTAGTGGTTAATTTCCCCTACTCTTATCCAAGTGGTCGCGGGTTGGAAAACCCTTCCTAGTCAGAAGTTTCTGCACCAAAAAAATTCTCTGGCTTATGCCCATTCTAAATGGTTTGCCTCACTGGTCGCTCGAGAGCATCTCGTTTAAGTTTAAAATGATTTTGTGTTTAAGATGATGTTGAAGTTCTAAAATGACATGTGGTCAAACTTTCAGCCAATTTTGTGCAAGCAGTTGCTTGTGCAGCTCTTTCAAAAATTCAAATATCGTTCTAATCTAATTCTGATAAATTTTAAGTGACCTGTTAATGGCCTCGAAATGAATCTAAGTCATACTTATGAGTTTGCTGATTTTTGAAGCTCAATTTTGCTCGTTTTGCGAGGTTGCGAAGTCCCGCACTTCACCAGTAATTGCTTTCAAGTTTTATAATTATCTTAAAAACCAACTTTTTTTGCACTATTTTCGTTGTCCAATGAGAAACCACAGAGCAACAAGTAGATGCTGAACATATTCACTTTGGATAAGATTGTAAAAACTTACTGAATACCAATTACAGGTACTGAAAATCAATCCTTGAAAAATTTTCCGGTTTTTTTATAAAGCTTTCAAAACAGCTCCAATTTCTTATCAATATCCACAAAGCGATAGTTGGGGCTATTAATCGTCTTTTCTTGGTTTTTTACAAAAAAAATCAAAGAATTTGAGTCGAATTAGGGCAGTGTCGTTTTGACTCGGAGAGGAGTATTGGAGCAGTCTTTTTTCGTCAATTTTATTGAGTGACATTTGAAGCAGGAAATGGAAGGCGCGAAACATTTCGGAGTAGTTTTAGTTTTAGTTTTGTACAAAATTGGAGAGTTGAGCGAAATGAGTGCTTTTTTCCATGCCGCTGTTTTCGGGAAAAATGAGATATCAGGAAGTAAAAATTTTTCCTCTAAGCAACTGAAATTGTTTTGTCAGCGTCGGCTTTTTCAAGAAGTTTTTTTGTTTTAGCTTAGGCCTTTTCCTGAAAAAGTTTCAATGGGCTATTTTTTTTAATAAGAATCATGTTGTTTTGGAAGCGTGTAAATTTGTTTTGAATGTTGAGAAATTTTCAGCTAATTTGGAGGTTTTTGAATTTTACGTATTTGAGGATGCTTGACCAGGTTTTGGCCAAGTGTATTATTCTTTTTATTTACGATTTAAATAGACGCCTATTGCTCTTGTGCATTCTAAATTACCAAATGAAAGCAATTTTGGAGGTATAAAGCAGTTATTTTGTTGAAAAAAGTGACAAAAAAATGTGAAACATGTAATTGTATTAGTCTATTTTCGGATTTTTAATTCTTCAAAATAAGCGATCTTTAAGCATATAATAGGATTTCCACAGTATAGTGTGGCCAATTAATATTTTTAAAATTCTCCGAGAGAAAGCCTATCGTTGTTATATGTACTTGTATTATATAAAAATTTAATTAAATTTTCCTATTTTTATTATTATTTGGCTTAAAATCATGTTTTCCGAATTTCCTCGGTTGGTCTATTGGTTGATAGTGATGTCACGGGATAGGTTTCTGGTAAAGACGACTCTTCGAGTAGTTTCCGGAGCTCTTCTGGTTATCTTTTTTTTAAGATCTGTTAACAACTTTTTCATGATTTTGAGTCAATTTTGAGTAGCGATTTACATCGAAACAGGAAATGAAGCGAGCGTTCTTGTTGCGTGAAATTTTCAAATTCATCTTTAAAATAGTCAGGAAACGGTGATTGAACAAAAGTTCGCTTTTTCAATTGTAATTTTTTTGTTCATGTGCAGCAATTTCACTTCTGTTATTACTGTTTTTTGGAGGTTTGTGATCGTTGTTTTTCTTAATTTGTTTCCAATTCAAATTGTGGCAAATTGTAGAACTTTTTGTTAAGTCATTGAAAATTTTTTAATTTTGCCTCAGGACTTGTCCTGTCATGTTTTTTTTCCAAGATTCTTTAACAATCATATGTCATCACGATCCTTTCAAATCTGCTTTTTTATTCGTTAATTCGTGCAATTGCGACGGAATTGCTTGAGCGACATCATTTTATAAACTCTTAGTTGAGCTAGGTTTTCTTTATTCGCGTGATTAAAGTTTTGGTCACTTGTAACTTACCTGACTCTCAAAAATGACTTTCCTCACTTCTAAAATGACTCGTTTACTTAAGTAATTAATGAGATCAGATCAACGTAGAGTTTTGCAATCTAATTGAAAATTATCTGAGCATCGTATAGAAGCAGAACTTAGTTATACTGATTCTTAGTTGAGGTATACATTTCAGCCATTATTAAGAGAATTCTTTTTTTCGTTTTTAATTTTTTTTGAACTTGCAGATCTGCGACGCTACCGCCGCCTTTTTCTGAGAATCTCAAGATATTTTTTGATACTGATACGCAAGATTTAAGTAAACAATTAAAAAATCTGTCTATAAATGCTGTTTGACTAAATTTTTGGCTGGTCTCCACTTCATCATTACCGTATCTCAGTAGTTCTGTAAATCAATGCCAGTTTTCCAAAAATCAAGAGAGCATTCAATTTCCATGCAGCGGTTTTTTGTGGCTGCCAAACGAAAAAGGAGCGGAGCACTTTCGAGTGAAATAATGGCGTTTTTTCCGAAAATATTTTGCAAATTTAATCATTTGCAGAATGCAACCATTCGCTTAGATAATAAATCAAAAGAAAGTTTTCCAGTTGTGTCTTCGTGAGTTTGTTATTTAATGTTCTCATTTGCCAAGAACGTAATTAAGCCGTTTACTAGGTGGAAAATGTAACAATGAAATCTACGGTTTTTGCTAAATTTTTGTTTTTCTGGCAATTAAGTTTTCTTACCTGTCTAAATAACTGTAGATAATGTGAAGCTCACTGCAATAATTTTTTTCGTCGGTTCCGCGGAAGTTAGCAAAAACGAGTCATATGAGAATTTGACGAAAAGTTTTATTATTCAAATTTTCATTTAATTTTTTTGAAATTTTAATTAATACGGCCTATTTTTTTTTAGATCTTTAAGCGAAAGTTTGTTTTCCCTCTTCCTTATTTCGCAGCTAGTAGCTTCAAATGATTTTGATTTCTCTTGGCTAGTTTCATTTGTCGCTCATTCTGCTCAAGATGCTTTTAAACATCAAATGCTCAAAGGAGCAATCTAAATCACGCAGAGTCATTAGAAGCAGAACTAAATTATACTGATTCTTAGTTGAAATATACTTAGGCATTTCATCCATTATTAAAAGAGATTTTTTTAGTTTTTAGTTTTTTTTAACTTGCGGATCTTTGACGCCACCGCATCCTTTTTCTGACAATCGCAAGATTTTTTTGTTATTGATACTGATTAGCAAGATTTAACTGTTAAATCCGTCCATAAATGCTATTTAACTAAATTTTTGGCTGGTCTCCACTTCATCATTACCGTATCTCAGTAGTTCTGTAAATCAATGCCAGTTTTCCAAAAATCAAGAGAGCATTCAATTTCCATGCAGCGGTTTTTTGTGGCTGCCAAACGAAAAAGGAGCGGAGCCTTTTCGAGTGAAATAATGGCGTTTTTTCCGAAAATATTTTGCAAATTTAATCATTTGCAGAATGCAACCATTCGCTTAGATTAATCAAAAGAAAGTTTTCCAGTTGTGTCTTCGTGAGTTTGTTATTTAATGTTCTCATTTGCCAAGAACGTAATTTAGCCGTTTACTAGGTGGAAAATGTAACAATGAAATCTACGGTTTTTGCTAAATTTTTGTTTTTCTGGCAATTAAGTTTTCTTACCTGTCTAAATAACTGTAGATAATGTGAAGATCACTGTGCAATAATTTTTTTCGTCGGTTCCGCGGAAGTTAGCAAAAACGAGTCATATGAGAATTTGACGAAAAGTTTTATTTTTCAAATTTTCATTTAATTTTTTTAAAATTTTAATTAATACGGCCTATTTTTTTTAGATCTTTAAGCGAAAGTTTGTTTTCCCTCTTCCTTATTTCGCAGCTAGTAGCTTCAAATGTTTTTGATTTCTCTTGGCTAGTTTCATTTGTCGCTCATTCTGCTCAAGATGCTTTTAAACATCAAATGCTCAAAGGAGCAATCTAAATCACGCAGAGTCATTAGAAGCAGAACTAAATTATACTGATTCTTAGTTGAAATATACTTAGGCATTTCATCCATTATTAAAAGAGATTTTTTTAGTTTTTAGTTTTTTTTAACTTGCGGATCTTTGACGCCACCGCATCCTTTTTCTGACAATCGCAAGATTTCTTTGTTATTGATACTGATTAGCAAGATTTAACTGTTAAATCCGTCCATAAATGCTGTTTAACTAAATTTTTGGCTGGTCTCCACTTTATGACCGTATCTCAGTAGATCTGTAAATCAATGCCAGTTTTCCAAAAATTAAGTGAGCATTCAATTTCCATGCAGTGGTTTTTAGGGGCCGACAAACGAAAAAGGAGCGGAGCCCTTGCTAGTGAAGTAATGGCGTTTTTTCCGAAGACCTTTGCAAATTTACTCGTTTTCAGAATGCAACCATTCGCTTAGATAATAAATTAAAAGAAAGTTTTCCAGTTGTGTATTCGTGAGTTTATTATCTAATGATCTAATGTTCTCATTTGCCAAGAACTTAATTTAGCCGTTTACTACGTGGAAAATGTAACAATGAAAATTACGGTTTTTTGCTAAATTTTTGTTTTAATTAATGCGGGCCTTTTGTTCTTTAAGCGGAAATTAGCAAAAAAGGCGTCTTATGAGATTTTGAGGAAAAATTTCAATTTCGTACCTTTCAATTAACTTTTATTGAAAATTTTAATTAATGCGGGCCTATTTTTTTAGTTCTTCAAGCGAAAATTTGATTTCGCTTTACCTTATTTCACAGCTAGTTGCTTCAAATGTTTTCAATTTCTCTAGGCTAGTTTCATTTGCCGCTCATTTTGCTCAAGATGCTTTTAAGCATCAAATGCTCAACGGAGCAATCTAAAACACGCCGATTCAATAGAAACAGAACTAAGTTATACTGATTCTTAATTGAAATATATATAGGCATTTCAGCCATTTTTATGAGGTTTCTCTTTTTCGTTTTTAATTCTTTTTTGAACTTGCAGATCTGTGGCGCTATCGCAGCCTTTTTTTGACAAGCAGAAGATTTTTTTGGGTTTGATACTGATAGGCCAGAATTAAGTAAACAGTTAGAAATCCGTCTATAAATGCTGTTTAACTAAAATTTTGGCTGGTCTCCACTCTATGACCGTATCTCAGTAGATCTGTAAATCAATGCCAGTTTTCCAAAAATTAAGGGAGCATTCAATTTCCGTGCAGCGGTTTTGGGGGCCGCCAAGCGAAAAAGGAGCGGATTCCTTGCTAGTGAAGTAGTTGCATTTTTCCGAAAAGCTTTTGCAAATTTGCTCATTTTCAGAATGCAACCATTCGCTTAGATAATAAATCAAAAGGACGTTTTCCAGTTGTGTCTGCGTGAGTTTATTATCTAATGTTCTCATTTGCCAAGAACGTAATTTAGCCGTTTAATAGGTTGAAAATGTAACAATAAAAATTACGGTTTTTTACTAAATTTTTGTTTTTAATAATGCGGGCCTACTTTTTTGTTCTTTAAGCGGAAATTAGCAAAAACGATTAGCAAAAATAATGCGGGCCTACTTTTTTGTTCTTTAAGCGGAAATTCGCAAAAAAACGCGTCAAATGAGATTTGGACGTTTTTAAACTTTTTAATTAACATTAATTGAAAATTTTAATTAATTCGGGCCTTTTTTTAGTTCTTTAAGCGAAAATTTGTTTTCGCTTTACCTTATTTCACAGCTAGTTGCTTCAAATGTTTTTGATTTCTCTGGGCAACGAAGCAATCTGAACAACGCAGAGTCTTTATGGATTTGCGAAATCGGCATTAAAATTGGAATAAACCCATAAAGAATAGTTTTAGATGCTTGTTTTTTTTTACCTTCGTTTCTATTTCTCTAATTTATCAGGTCTAATGTTTATTGGCACTGATACTAATACCTGTATACTTTCCCTACAATATAGGGGTATGCCGGAAAATAGCATGTACTGTCAAAAGTTTTGTACATATTAAATGCCACAGTCAGCCTTTTGAGGCTATTACTTTGGCTCTCTCCTATTTAAAATTAGCCTATACTTTCGTTCTCGTCTTTCAAGTCACGACTTTCAATTTCGATTCCTGACTTTCCGCACTCTGTTTCAGTTGAATGGTTTTCTCTTAAATTCTTTCACTCATTGAATTACGCATTGTAGCAATTACGGTCAACGTCAAAAAAAGCAAAATCAAAAGCCGTCAGTTTTGAGGCTGAGTTAATTATAATTTTAAAATCTAATTGAAACTGCCCACCAAATGAGAACATGTTTTTGACACTTAGAAACAATTTCTATCAATTTTATCCCCTTTTTATTTTTCTGTTTCAATTCCGATGTGCATTAAGCGCGTCAACGGAAGATATTTTCCTTATTTTGCCGGCTATGTTTTTGTTTCAATTCCAATCTGGTATAGGAGAATCAATGGCGGTTATTTTCCCGCAATCTGCCGGGTATGTTACGCGGTTCTCTCCGGTGAGAGCGAGAGATGCTATCAGCTCAGCAATTTTTACAAAAACTGATTTCTGGGCAAAAATTTGTGCGAATACAATAGTTTTTATTTTGGATAAGCCTTTCCACGGCCCTTTCTTGTCTCATGCAGCTATACTTTTTTTTATTTTTCCTTTGTTGTCAGACCAGTGACCTCGCGCTCTCTTCAAGTTATTTTGGCATTCTTTCATGCATAATTTTGGACTGTGGTGTGTGACCTGTTTTCACATTGGAGCGTAATTTTGGTTCTTTGGCTTAATTGTGTTGGTCACGCGTGACCTACTTCATTCCCAGAATGGCTTCCCATCTTTTCTATTGAGTTTTGCTTACCTAAATGGGATGATCAAATTTAAATACGGATTTTTCACTGCAATTGAAGTTTATCGGAGTTCAGTTTCACAGTTCATAAGTTTAAATCAATTAGACATCGGAACAATGGAAAACCTATAGGAAACTCATTTTTTTTCTAAGGATTTTCTTATTACCACCAATTTTTTCGTCTGACCATCATTTCGTCTTCAAACACGGGATACGCAGGCAATGCCCGGAGGGCATTAAGTTCTTAGAGCCTTACGTATGCGATTTAGCGAAACTGTTCAAGAGACATAAATTAATGGTATGAAGGGCGTTTTGTAATTTGTTCAAAATTTAAAAATTCGCGGTATTCTTTAGACTCTACATGTTCACTGATGAAAATTTCTCAATGTTTGAAGTAATATGTGTTAAAGGTGGATGGTGGACAGTCGAGACGAGTATACAAAAGAGAGATTGGATGCGATGAGAGACAAATTCTCAGTCTACAGGTGTCACACGATCATGAACTGCACCAAGACATGTCCCAAAGGCCTCAACCCTGGAAAGGCCATTGCCAGCATCAAGAAAATGATGGTCAAGAACCCACGCGAGAACGAAGCACCCGCTGACAATGCAGAACAAAAGGCAGCTGCGTCCGCCTAAATTACTTAAACGTTTTAACAAAATCACATCAATCGATGAGCATAGAAATTATAAAAGATAACTGATGACCTGCGACCTTATGGAACTGTTTGTTGTTGTTTTGAACGTCATCTTGAAATGAACTGAAACTCGACACTGATAGGTTTTAGTGAACTAACAATAAGAATTATTGGCTCCTACTCCAACATGCAAATTTTTCATTTTCGATTTTTTGTTTGAATTCTTAATGTAACATTGTTCTACCTCTTCAAACATACGTAGATAATTAAAGAGTAAAAAGGTACTTAAACAATGGAGACTAAAATGGCTGAAAATGAGCATTTCTGAGAAGAGTAGTGTTGTTGAAAGGAATAGGAGCCCAGCTTTTCTTTCTTTGTTTTCGCCCAAGAAGACTGTATGGCGGCAGACTGTGAATTGTATGAAAATTCTAATTATGTAGATAATGGTAAATGGAAAATGTGGCGACGAGAGAGAAAAGGAAATATATTCTTGTAGATTAAAAGCTTTTCCTCTCATTAGTGTGTGTTTAGTTTCAGTGTTTATTTACTCAGCATTTTTTTATTGACATGCTCAGCATAATTTCCCGCTTTTCAAAGGTGAAAACTGCCGTTTGTTAAGCATTCACTGGTGTTAGACGCATATTAGCAATGGTAATAAAACTACTACACTTTTTTCAAACGAGATTACCTATCTCATTTAAATATTAGCGTTGATGTGTACCGTTTTGGAAACTTGGTGGCTGCTGTAAAAATCCATCAACAATAATTGCAACTTTCTCATAATTCAAGAAGTTGTTGAAAGCACAGAATACGCTTTTCGTTATCATTTCCTTCGTTTTGAATTCGAACTCCATTTTGTTTACATTTTTTTGTTTCCATTATTTCCTCTTTGGTAAATTTGCCTTACGCAACATTAACGACCCATTTACTAATTACAAAATAATGAGTAATTTGAGTATGGAAGATTTCACACAAGATGACCTTGTTGACTTTCAACGAGCGTTCCAAATGCAAACAAAAATTGAAAGCTCTCCCAGTTTTCGAGATGGAGACGCCGAGAAACTGCTTCGCAAAGTCAATCTGAAACTTGATGACGATAAAAAGCGATTTATAAATAATCAAGGACAAAGTACATCAGGATCAACTCTGTCACCGGTTGCTGCCTCCTCGGGTCAGTCGAAAAGCGAACGGGTTGACTTTCTGGACTTGCTTGAGAACATGTCGAGGAACTTTGTGGACGATGGTACAACAGAACAAGAGCTAGAGGACGCTTTCAAGGTTACAGTCAGAAATTCGTAATGAATCATATTATTAGGAAGCGAACGCATCTGTACCTTCCCACTGACAAGAATTGCTCTCAAATAAAATTTGTAACAATTGTACTAGTCCTGTGGTCTTTTTTATGCGATTTTTTGCATGACTGATGTTTCGTCTGACCCATTTGACTTTTCGTCCTCAAAAACGGTATAAACTGGTAGCGCCCGGAGGGCATTAAGTAGCCGAGCAGCTCTCATAGAGCCCTACACCTTGCTACTATAAGTATGCGATTCACCAAAACTGTTTTGACGAGACAATTTCAGGGTGCGAGGGGCGGTTCCTAGTCTTAAAAGTTTGACCCCCTATCAGTTACCCCGCAACCCACCCTCCTCCAGCCTGGCAATTTGGACCCCAGCTCGTCCAACTCTCGCACAACCGCACCCTCCCTTCCCCATAACATCTCTAAGCCCTAGCTGACTACTACCGAAGCCAACCGCTCGCCTTTCGTTTGAGAGCAATTCATCCGACGGTAGGCGGTTATGTTTCTGAGCTTTTATCAAATTATGGAAAAGCTGTGATAATGAAATAATAGGTTAGAGACCAAATGTGCAGGAACGTGACAACTCAGCAGTGTAGTTGAAATAAAGATTTTAAAACTTATGTGTCAAATATTGGCACTTTTAGTGATCTATAATTTTCGAAATTTTCTGTTTCATTTATTTGAACCACTTTTGACTGAATTGATCAACAGTGGCGTCATGGAGTCAACGATACATTTCTTATAGTCAATGTTTTTAGTTGTATGAAAGGAGCTTTGAGCGTAAGGACTTAAATAGCTCTATTACAATTATTTTTTGTACTTTAATTGGCTTGAAGATATGATACTTTTGTTGAGGATGTCAAACTGCTTAAAGTTAGAGGTTGGCAAGGTATTGAATTCAAAAAATTTAAGCCTCATGCTTGACGTAAAATAATAGCTGACTTAGAATATCTGTCCGCAGTTCATATTTAGCCAATCCATTATTTTGTCGCAAATTTTTTGTACAGGGCTCTAAAGCTAGCGCATCAACTTTTTGGGAATCCGACAGATATTTTTAAAATTAGGAATAGTGCGTAGCGCACTGACAGCCGTCTGGATTAACATTAGTATAATTAGTTTGTTTCTACTGTACTGAATTTAGTCCTCTTGTTATATTCAAGGTGAAAGGTTTAGTTTGCATTTTGAGAAGATAAACCCCTCGACATTCCTCCCTCACTATTTCCGGCCATGAGCCGGTTGTTTAATTGCTCTTGAACGCAGTTCATAGCAATTATTGCAAGCGTGTTGGTCTTTTTTAATGCAAATTTTTCGCTTGACCATTTTGCGCTTTTCTTCTAGAACATTCTTTGACTTCTCAAGTGACTTTTTCAGGCTTTCGTTCATCATTTTTGAGTGATCTCTAGTGCTCCGCAGTGATCCACATGGATCGGGAGGTCAGTGGTTCGAATCCCGGTGGGGTCGAGTTTTTTGCACCCATAAAGAAAAATTGATCTATACTAAAAACCATGAATTAAATTGCCTCGCCTGTCGTTCAAGAGCAATTATTCCGACAATTCTCGGTTAATGTTTCTATTTCGTCTAGATGTTTGTTATGATTATGAAGCAAGCTGACTTCAAACGAACTTTTTTTTCATTTTATTATGCAAATTTCTAATTAAGTTCTTAATAGCCGCCATCTGCCTCTCAACGGCTAAAATTTAGGCGCTCTCGAATCGTATTGGTGTGCTGTCTTTTTAATTGCTCTCAAACAAGTTTTGTAGCAATTATATTAGTCTTGTTGGATTTTTTATGTGATTTTTCGCTTGATAGATTTTTCGTCTGACCCATTTGACTTTTCGTCCTCAAAAACGGGATCAACAGGTAGCGCTCAACGGGCATTAAGTTCTCTTAGAGCCTTTAGCTCACTAAGTCTCAAATTATGCGATTCACAGAAACTTTTCTGGAGATTTGTACTTATGGTGTTGAGTGCGGTTCTTAGAAGTTGACCCACCCTCCCCCTCTCCGCCTCTCCGCATCAGCCCCCCTCACTTCACACAACCCCACCCCCTCACCCCATTTTCCATCCCTACACATCGTTCAGGCCGTAAGGGCCCCGTGCAGCCAAAGACCCCCACCCTCCACCCCCACTGTTGCCCCCACCCCGCTGCGCTCACCTCACGCCCCTTCAATTAAACTAAAGCTAGTCTCACTAATTTTGGCTAGCTATTGACGAAGCCAACCTCTCGCCGGTCGTTTGAGAGCAATTCGCCCGATGTTAGTCGGTCATGTTTAAAGTTCTGTTAATACGTTTTTCACGTCAGTGAAGTCAAATTAGAGTGGTGATAATAATCACGTTGGAGTAGTAAAGGGAGCGAAAAAGAGGAGGTTTGAAGCGTGATTTTTCAAGTACCTTCAAAGTGGAGTGAGGAATTGGTATTCGAACGTTTTTGAAAGCGTTTTTTCCTCTTGAGTTACATTAATATGCTACATTCGTGTTATGATGGAGCCTATTTGCATTTGATTGAACTCATCGACCGGCAGTTAATTCTTTTTTTACACTGAAACTATTTCTTGTCATTAAATTTTGAAAATTTCATTTTTGCCTTTTTGTATGAATATTTCTGTTGTCTTAGCACCTAGTATCGTTAATGGCAGTATCATTGGTTCCTAAAAAAGTACACATTAATCTAATCAGATGTTTGAGTTTATGGCTAGTGGTTTTAATGACCACGACACAATTTGTTCTCAAATATTTTTGAGTTTTTTGAGTTTTCGTTATCTTAGCATTTATTCTCATTAGCGACAGGTCTCATTGCTAATATGAACTATTTATTTGATTTAATTGTTACAGTTTAAAGTTAATTCCTTCTATGATTATGACTTCCATTCTTTTCAAGAAATATCTATTTTTATCACGAGTTTATTTTGCTCAATTTGTTGTCTTATCTCTTAGCTTCCTTAATGAAAAGTCTCATCGATTGTCAAGGATGCCTAAATAATCGAGTTAATTAAAATTTTCGTTTAATTTTCAGCTGTCTTTTTATCGATTTATACGCGTTTTACTTATTTTTTTAGTTTTGCTTGTATTTCTTGTACTTAGCTGGTTTATCACTTCTTCACATTTATGGCACATTTTATCGGTTCCTAGAGGTATTATCACTTAATCTGAAAAACAACAATCAACTCTTATATTTAGTTACCGTTTTCATTCATTGAGATACCATTTGTTTTTAAATTTGTAGTTATATTGTCCTTTTTTTCAGTCATTAGAACTGCTAAAAAATATTTTATGGCTCTTAAGTTTTTTGATATGCTTTTCTTAAGGGTTTTCAAGAGAGCATTGTAGCTAACATACTGCAGTCTAGTGTGTATGCGGAGCTACGCACGGAATGCCTCTTTTGTAGTGTTTTCTTTACGTTTGTGGAGGTCTTGGTATTTGGTTTTTTAATCGGAAGCTGATCTTATAAGGAGACTGATTTTTTTCACTTCATTTGCTTCATTTTTTTGAATTGTATTTCAGGACTGGTCCTTCTATTTTTTTCAATTTCGCTTTAACTTTACATAACGTTTTTCGTGTTGTATAAGTCACGATTTTCAACCTTCGACTCGTGACTTGCTTCGCTCAGTGTTTCAAATAAATGCATTTTAGATTCCTCCTTATGTAGTGAATGCGGTCAATGTCAAAAGATCAAAATAAAAAAACGCGATAAACCGATAAATCCTGATCATTAAGTCATAGTGCATTGGGTTATCAAAGTGCATTAGAGCCATTTCTAGCTGACACTAGAATTTAGCTGAATAGCTTTGAGTTCAGAAGCTGAATTAAGTAAGTTTTAGAATCTATCTGCAACTGCTCACCGAATCAGAACACTTTTCGACTCTTAGAAAAAAATTCTATCAATTTCTATCTCTTTTTCTGTTTCAATCCTGATATAAGCCAAACGCGTTAATGGCGGCTATTTCCCGGCAATTTGCCGTCTATGTTTATTTTTTCATTCTATGGAGTGAGATGCTTGTTCAATCGCTTCAACAATATATTGCACAATATATTGCACTCAAAAATAATTATTGCTTATTGGAGGCGCTAAGATCAATTGAAGGCATCTCAATCTAATTAATGGTTGGCAACGGTAGCGAAGTGATAACTGATACTATAAATAGTCTAATCGGGCTTTAAAAAAATTGAATTGTAAACATACGCTTTTTTCAAGGTGTCAAGGTCCTTGAAGTTTAACCCGAGTGCTGATTTTCTCAACAACAAAATTATCAATAAACAAATTCACGGCAAAAACTTAATAACTAAATTTAAAAGCATCTAGTAACGACGTCAAAATGCAGTCAAATAAAATCTTAACTACACAATTTTACTTTTTCCTAACTACACAGCAGATGGAAAATTTTCTTAATGAGACTAGGTAACAAGTTGACAAAGAGAACGAACAATGAGGCAAAATTCAAAAATTAGTCAACATTTTTAAACAAAGAAATTTCAAAGGTCTTAAAAATTATTAGCTGTTAACTAAATGAACCTTGACAAATTACTAAAAGGTCATTACAAAACCAAAAAGACCTGTCTTTGGATAGACTAAACCATAGAAACGAACTAATGAAAAGCTGAAAAAATTTTAAACGATTTGCAAAAACGAACTGTTGCTACAATTAAAATCATTAGCTATTATCTGAATATTATGTATTTTTAATTCAATTGTTATTTCTATTAATTCAGCTGAAGGATTTATACTGAGAGATTAAATAAGTTTACTTGGGCAACATTTGAAAACCATAAGGATCTGTTATTAAGCGATTCTGTTGAAAGAAGAGGAAAAGACACACAAAAATTGACCACTCAAAAAACGTTTATAAAACCCATATTGTCCAACAAACAAAACATCAGTGAAAAATAATATTAGTAGATATGTTATTTTTTGAAATACAAGAATTGAATGGGACCTCTCATTGATGAAAATGTTACAATTTGACGAAAAGAACAACAAAAACTGAAAAGTTTGAAAAATATTAGAAAATGTATATCATAAAATTTAAGACTATTCACTATAAACTAACTGCTTCGTGTAAAATCTTTCATTACAAGCTGATTTTACTGTCAGCAATTTACTGCTACCTAAAGAACACAAACAGGCAAAAACAGCAAATTCAAGAAAAAAAATGAGAAAAAAGTCGAAGGCATTGAAAAATGAACTTTTCACTAGATACTTTTCTGTTATCAATTAATTTTTAACAGCAATGGGATTCCTTTTTTATCAGTATAATTTCAAAAATCAACAAAAAGGAACAAATACATTAGAACCACGCAGTATTTGAGAAAACTCGTAGTATCAGCGGCACTAACTTCAATAGCTTTCAAGGGAAGCCAGTAAATACGCTAAATTATGCCTCAATGGGACGACAAGTGTGTTTTCTATTCATATTTCATCAAAAAGATCTTACAAGATTTTGACTACAAAAACAACAACAAAGACAGGAAAAAACCAAAAAAGTTCAGTAGAAAAGTAACAGAATAAAGTGTCGAAACAAATTAAATCATAATCTCTTCTCTGAAAACATAATCTATGATCCTTTGAACGTCTTCCCTAAACCATTGGGGACTATCAGTAATAGGATAATGAGATAAGATTTCAAAAGGATTCAAAAATAAGGAAAAGTACCCGAAAATTAAAAAAAAAGTTACGACAACTCGGGGCATCGAAGTTTTAAAACTAATAGGTAGAAGATAAAACCGCTAACCAGTTTAGTTTTGGCTGCAGTAGAAAAAAATGATCATGTCAATACTGAGACTGACTAACAGTTCACGAAAAATGTTTAGGATTGGTTAATGTTCAGAAAAATTTTTGAACAATTATTTTTAAAGTCTTAAAAGCCATTAAACTCAAAAGCTTTCAACGGAGGTCAACGACTGCGCTCATATATTACCCATTAGGAGGAAAAAGATGTTTGTCTTGCATAGGTTTTCAATCAGACATCACAACAAGTCTTATGACTATGAGAACAACAACAAAAACAGGCAAACACCAAATTTCAGTAGAAGAGTGCGAGAAGAAAATGTCGCAGCCAATTAAACCATAAACTTTTCTCCTATACCTTTATCTTTGATTCACTGCAACTCTTCTCTAAGCCAATGGGAGCTATCAATATTTGGATAATGTGATAAGAGTTCAAAAATAATCAATATTATGAAAATATCCAAAAATTTTTGAATTGTTTTTGAAATTTTGTGTCATTGAAGTTATATAACCAATAGTTACAAGATAAAACCACTAGCCAGAATAAAATTGGTCGCACTAGGAAGGATGAGACTGCTGTCATTACTGAGACTGACTTACAGTTCACGATAATATGTTTAAGATTGGTTAATGTTCAAAAAAAGTTTCGAATAATTATCCTTAAAGTCTTAACAGCCGTTAAATTCTATAGTTTTCAACGGAAGTCAATAAATACGGTCAAATATTCCCCATTGGGAGCACATGGATGTTTGTCATGCATAGGTAATCAATAAGACATCACAATAGGTCCTATGACTATGAAAACAACAAATGCAGACAAAAACCAAAAATTCAGAAGAAAAGTGAGAGAAGAAATTTTCAAAGCCATTTGAACCACAAGCTTCGCTCTGAAAACTTTATCCATGGTCCGCTGCATTTTTTCTCTAAGCCAATGGGAGCAATCAATATTTGGATAATGTGATTTTATTTATTTTTAAAGTCTTAACAGCAATTAGCTGTTAAAAATTTTAAATTATTTTTAAAGTCTTAACAGCAATTAGCGGTCCACTCAAAGCACTAGATATGTTCACTTAATGGTCATTACCAAACAAATTGCACTGTTAGTCAATGAGTTCATGCTATAGGACTCCAAAAAATCAGTAAAACCTCAAAAAGAAGTTCAAAATTTCATTCAAAGTTACGAAAACTCAAGTCGAAGCCAAAAAAACATGAGCATTTCCGTGAAAACGAGTTTTCTTGTTCATTGGTCTTCATTTTACTGCAAAGGAGGTTTTTCATTAACGGATCTTCGATATGAAAACTGACTAGTCTCAAGGTGACTTAAAGAGCAAAAAAATTGTAGCAAAGTTTTATTAAAAAAAGGGCCCTCAAATAGAATTCGAACTTTTTTTCATAGTGAACTTCCCTATGAGACAAAAATTAGTCTTTTATCGCCTTTAATCTATTAGGAACACAAAATTGGTTCATTTTTTGGCGTGAAATTTAATTTTCAAATGCTCTTTTTATAGAAAATATCTTAATTTGAAGAAAAACTACACTAAAAGTGAACAAATATCCAGTGTTCCTACAAAACTTCAATCCTCGATAACTCCTCGAAAAAACCGAAAATAAAAAAAATCTTTAATTTTGAATTCTACGCTGTACCAGCTTTTTATTGATACCAATCACATTTCTCTACAATGAATATATCGCTCGGCGAAAATTGACTGAACAAAAAAAACCGTTTGAGTATATAGTTCCTCCCCCCCCCACAAGTGGGGTCGGAACAATGAAGTGGTTTTTGCTGTAATATAATGTAAGTCCGGTGTGAAACGGTATTTGAACAATTTTCTGTGTATATTTTGAGTTTTTGATCAATTTTTGTTAACAATGTTGCAGTTCTTTGATATTTTTTTGGAAACGCTTTCTAAAATCTATTCTTATGTAATGCAATGTGCACTTTTCATTTCGTAAATATAAGCTTATTTTATCCGTACTGCTGCTTTTCAATGTGATGTATCAATCTTATTGTGTTGCAAGGATTCTGTCGCTAGGAAAAGAAACGCCATTTTTGGTCAATGCATTCCGCCACTCAGAAACTAATCTTTTACGCGTTACATCATTTGTTACTCTAATTGGTAAGATGTCAATCGCGTGATAAGTTTTTCGAACATACATACATTTTTCTTATGTTGAACATACAAGACTTTAGTGCTCACTTATTGAGCTTAAATTCAGTCTTTGTTTTGGAGCTGCTTTCGGCAATAAACTTATATTTTATAATTAGTTTAAAAAAAATCATGGAAATTAGTAGAAAAATCAAAAATTTTTTGCTTTTTTCAGATGTAGAGATTCGCACGTCAGAATTTTTTCTGAATGAAGCTAGGAAATAACATCTATTTTCTATTGATAAAGAAACGGGAGTTTTCTCAGATTATTTCAAAGTCTTGTTTTTCATTGTTGTTTTGACTACAGGTATTTTGACTACCAAAGGTCGCTATTTTCTGACAATCTGACAGCCATGTTTCTCTGTCGTGGGAACACTTCTCGAGTGACTTTTTCACGCTTGACTTTTTGAGTGATTTGCATTGGGTGTATTCAGAAATTAGGTCTGTTGCTAAAATAAAGCGATGGTGAACAATGATTGTACATAGCCTGTGCAGCGTAGTGAACCCCTCCGTATCAAAGTTCTTGCACCATAAAAGTTTCTCTATCCTCTGCCCCATTCTAAATTGTTTGCTTCGTCAGGCGTTTCAGCAATTGGTCCGTCGTTCGTCTGTTTCTTTCCGTTTTAGCTTCAATTTTGATGGCGTGTAGGTTCTCAAACAAGAATGTCGTGAATTTCTGTGCGACGCAACAGAATGACTGGAGCCAATTGCTAAAGAGCTGACTGATTTGCGTTAAAATCCATTCATCAAACAAGGAGCAAACACTTAATTTGAAAAAAAACTTTGCAAAGAGCATTTTTTTCTGCGGAACTGATAACTTGAAATTATACAAAAGTAACGTAAACGGGCTCTGTAAACTGTATGAAACTATTCTGACTTCGTAGATAATGTTTTTCTTCGTGTTTCTGGACGAAGCTGACAAGCTGTTATCTTATAGAACAGTTGGGACAGAACAATTCTGAGTGCCTTTTAGCGCAGATGGCAAGAAATTAGCGCTGATTTTAGCGACACGTTCACTAAGTGCAGATGGGCGTGCTGATGTAAAAAGCACATTTCTTTCTCAGATTCTGAAA
Organism: Convolutriloba macropyga; assembly: GCF_964194025.1. Taxonomy (NCBI): domain Eukaryota; kingdom Metazoa; phylum Xenacoelomorpha; order Acoela; family Convolutidae; genus Convolutriloba; species Convolutriloba macropyga. The sequence goes on along the minus strand of NC_134468.1, from coordinate 72,595,875 downwards.
CCGGGAAGTGACAGCAGTGACGAGCTGATGTTTTCTGACTTTGAAAAAGCCTACAAGCGCATGGGGGAGGAGTTCAGCCAGGTCATTGCTCTGGAGGAAGTACAGGAGATATTCGAACACTTTCAGGTAATCACCGATAACAAATCATTACATACATTTAGTCGTGCAGTAATTAAACGAGATCTGTGTTAGATTTTCATAAGATTGCTGGCTACCTTTTTGTGATCATGAGCTTCACGTTCATAGAAGTCAAACTAATTCTGATGATTGTGCTTGGATTAAAAGAAAAGTAATATTGTTTCATGGTCAGGTGTAGCATAAGCGAGAAAAACAATCTTTTTTGTAAACAGAGTATTCCTTGGTTTTTGAGATTTGTTGACAGTGTCTGGAGCTAGACTTGTCCATTTTTCAGTTGAAATTGGGGATAGGATGCATAAGAGTGGTCATCAATAGCTACCCACTGCAGTACATTAGCCGCTTAATTTTCTAGTTTACAATTCTGGTTTTATTGTCGGTAAGCAGTTCAGGGAAATAATTCAAACCGACTGTCGACAGAGGTGGCCATTTTCTTAGAGACAACTTCTGGAATTATTATTATTTGCCAAAATTTGTTTATTTTTGTTTCTCTTCACGCTCTGATTTCTTTTAAATGGGTCTTTTGTTTTACTGTCTCTGTATTGGACAGTTCTTGGAATATAACCAGAAATATCGTGGCCCAAATTTTACTCGAGGTAAATAGACCAAAAAAGAACACATAGGGAAAATAAAGATGTTCTGATCATGATGACTGACTGTATGCTCCGGTATCATTCAACTACAGGAGCGCAATACTATTAACTTCAGGTAAAGAGGAAGAACAGTGGTCAACCGCCGATTGAAGAGTCGTCTGATAAACAGCAGGGCTCAAGCGAAGTCCAAAGACCAGCTGGCAAAACAAGTGAAACTAAGAAAAACGCACCCACCAATTCGAAACCACAAACACCGGCAAAAGAGTCTGGAAAGGCAAAGAAATCGGCTGTCGGAAAAATCAGGATGAGCGAGTTCATCAAAACTGTCAGTCAAGATAGCAATAACTAAAATAACTGCGTCATTTTGGCTTCTTGAAAACGTTGCTAAAGTTTAGATCATCTGCCCATTTTTCAATCTAATAGAATTTCCCCCATGTTTTATGCCAATTAAGCAGAACGCTGAAATGTAACCTATGCAGTGTTTCAGTACAAATCAGTCATTGTCAGCAGAACTTTTTTCCCTCAGAACTGAATTATTTGTACATCGTGATTTCATCAAGGATTGTTTTTATTGCATAAAATTATGTTAGCTTATTGAATATTCTATTTTGACCCGGAGTTAAACTCCATTTGAAACATAGAGCGAAAAAATTGAGTAATTCTGCTTTTATAATCGTCAAAACTTTTATTCAGAGCATTTATTATGTAGAGTCAAAATTTGTTATATAGGGCAGCAAATAAACTACGCAACTCAAATGTTCATTACTCCGAATCACAGAACAAATGCGTATTAACTGCTAGAACTGATCAATTTCTTGAGAACAGGTTACTGCAAAAAAAATTTGAAGATTTCTGATTTTTTTTACAGCTGACTCAGACGAAACACTTCCGGAAATAAAAAACTTATTCAGTCAGCATTAAAACAGCACTGGCATGAGTCCACTGTCTTTGCATTTCAGAACTTTTCCCACAAACTCAAAAGTCCTTGATTTTTTTATTTCAAAATTTTTAAACTTTTGGTAATTTAATAAATATCTATCCAAAAATCTTCATTTATTTTGATTTATTAAACCATTGTTGCAAAATTATGTTGCACGCCTTTAGAATTGTAACATAATTTTAATCGACGCGCAGTGATAGCAAGGCCAGTCTTGGTATCAACTGCGGTTTTTACAATCAAAAAGAATTCGGATTATATGGTGGCGCTGTAAATTAAAGGCCATTTAAGAGCAAATGAGTCCTTGAATACCTATTATGTTTTCAGACAACAGCTCGTGATTTTTATGGCTTCGGAAAAGTGTTTTTTTTAAAGCTGACCAAAAAGAACATATTTGGGGCTGGTGGGCAATAACAGAAAAGAGCCCTCTTTTTTCACTATCCTTGTGATGAGATGAGTGACACTCATAGAAAGTTATGACAAATTGTTAATAGTACGCCTTAGTCACCTCCCAAATCATTTTCACTTGATGATTTATCTGGAGCACCTTTGTCGGAAGGGTGGTCATAAAAATGTAACTTAACTTCAAACCTAAAAGCTTAAAAGGGTTACCCGAAATATCGAATCGCTCAAAACGGTTGACAGAAACCGCAAGAACAAAATGGATACGCATAAATTATGCAACGACTACAATAATTGGTTCGAATTTCGTCCAAGAGCAATTACACGGTTAAAATAATTGGATCTTTTCCGCTAGCGCCCCCCCCCCCATTAAGCTAGGCACCCCCCATTTGTATATGTTTTCACATTTTGTATGCATCTGAATTATTATACATGTGAATACGCGTGATTGTGCATAAAATATTGACAGAGCGGTGGTTCGAAATTAATACGTGCATAATAATAACGAATTGCATATAATGTAAACATCAACCAAAAACCTGTTCTCATTGCATTTTTAGGATTTAAGTGCTTTGAAGGGGTCTACTACTTTGATTTTCCTGAAAAATGTTGCAAATGAGGTTGTTGATGTATTGAGGCAATTATTGGACTCGTGATGAATTTAGTTTGTCTTCCCCGAATTTTTTTTCCATTTGATCAGATGCCTGGCAGTCAGACAGAGACTATTGCCGTGCTTGTTACCCCTCTGCAGCTGACTTGTGAGCGAAAAGTCATTTTTACTTGAATGTATGGATTATTAGGTAAATCTGGGTCAAAATTTTTGATATTATATGACTTACGTTTTTGAGCATGTATGAATTACCTCACTCACTAACATAACTTTTGTACTCACTTATTAAATCTAAGTTAGGACGGTTAACTCTTAATGAAATTCAACAGTAGTCATGTAAGCGTTATAAGTTAAACACTCAATTAATTGAAAGCCGTTAGTGTTGTCTTTCATTTGAAATTTAAGAACACTGAAAAGAAATTTTTGTCACTTTTACCATTTTTAACGTCTCAACGATTCTGTAATTCACTCAATGATCGCGTTGAGGGTTGACGGGGGAGTGTATTTCAAACTTTTAAGACGAGGAACCGCCCTTCACACCATGAAATTGCCTCCTGAAAAACAGTTTTGGCGAATTGTGTATTTGGAGACTAGTAAGGCTCTAAGAGAGCTGCACAGCCACTTAATGCCCTCCGGTTTTTCAGGACTAAAAGTTTCAGATTAATCCGTTTTTTGAGGACTAAATGAAAAAGCGCCAGACGAAAAACCAGTCAAGCAAAAATTCCCATAAAAAGATCACAGGACTAATACAATTCCTAGAAATTTTGTTTGAAAGCAATTTAACATTTACATTCCTGCGTGTTGAATCATAGTTTATTATTAGGTTTGAATTGTATTTTGGCTGAAGGAGGGATTTTGGTATTTCGGCTCGAACTTACTAGCCTTCCAACCTAATAATACATTTCTCGATCTCGCACTCACTATAACTAAGAACTGGATGTCATAAAAAGTTATATTGCAACTATAAAAGTCAGACAAATTATAATTTTACAATGCGAAAATATTCAAATCGTACTAAACGCTGCAATGTTAAAAGCCATCATCGATTCACTCCTCCATTTCATCAGTTTTTGAATTTCTATACGCCACCGCTTCTGCAACAGCTTCCACTATCTGTTTAATACTTCTCAATTTCAAGTCAGGTCCAAAATTGGTCAATATTGAGGGATCAACCTTGTACGCTAAATCAATCAGAGAACTTTCATCAGTCAATTTAGATAAGACGTCCTGGAATTTCTCAACCAACGAGGGCGCAATTTCATTAGCCAATAGGCTGAACCATTGTGCTCGTACATGCTCAACTGCCTGCATGTTATCTTGGGAATATTCGGAGCAGGTTGAGTCTGAGTTCGACTTGCAGAGAGCTCCCGCCACCGGGATCACAAATTCCTGAGCCAGACGGAGTCCTTCTAGCTGTTCACTCAGATCTTCACTTTGGAATTGATCAAGGGCTTCTTGGTTCAGATTCTGAACAATTCTCAAAGTTTAAGCTATGTAGTAACTCTACAAACAGCCTCGCTATTTAAAAACGTACGCTTAATGATGGTAACTTTGGGGTGTGGAGATGATGGGGGTAAATATTTGGGGCGTAAAATTTAAAATAGCCCTTTATAGCTATTGAAGCCTTCGTAGCAGATTCAGTGAATTCTGAGGCTAGCAAACCTCTAGCAGAACTATAACATACCCGAGAGATTGCCGGAAAATAGCCGCCGTTGGTTCCAATAAGCATGATTGGGATTGAAAGAATAGAAGATATTGAAAAAAAAAGATTTTTGTACAAAAACATTTTTTAAGTCGATTTATTTTCATGGCATTTCGTAGTTCAACATAACGTACTTCTGTTTCTTAGAGAGAGGCTACAGGTGCTACTATCAATACCAATGAGCATTAGAGATGGTAACTAAGACTTATAGGAACGACGTTCAAATAGCGGGCATCTAAAATTGGGCTTTATGGGTTTATCAGGTTTCTACTTCTGACTTCAATTTTTTATACTGACTCTGTTCGTTCTGAATTGCTTTGCTGAGCAACTGATGTTCAAAATCACTTTTAGCAGAATGAGAGAAGAGAGAAACTAGCCTAGAGAAGTCAAAAAGATATCACGCAAAATGTTGAAAAAGCGGCAAAATGAGGTAAAGCGAAACATTTTTTTATTCGACGAAGTAAAAAACATAGCCGGAAGAATTCCGGAAACGACTCGAAATGAAAACCCATTTAACGCCATCCAACTACTCATCAAACAAAACGTGCCTTCACTAATTTATGATTATCTTGATACAAACCATGAAACAAAAAAGTAAAAACAATAAAATCAAATCTGTTAAAATATGATAAAAAATCTGATCAAACTTTGTTATAAATTGAGATCCCGAAAAAACTATCTCTGCCAAAATAACTTCATCAAAACAACTAGTACTTACAAAAACCATTTATGTGAATTTTGAAAAAATACTTTAGGCTAAATTATTACAAAAAGCTCTTAAAAACAACTTTCACTGAAAAACTGGAAAAAGTTACTAAATTTTTCAATATTTCAAAAGCATATAAATCCAAAGAAAAATTCCCTTCAGTCAATAGGGTATCCAGATGCTCGCAAAACAATAGGCAAGTCATAATAGGCTAAGAAACTTTGCTAAAAACAGAAAAAAAACGAAAAACTGCAAAAAATTTAAAAAAAAATAGTTCCAATTTTCGCCATTTTTTTGTCAAATTTCTCACCAAAAAATGATTCTTACCCACAAAACTGTAACCAATTGTTATCCTAAATTTGCTCAAATAGAAGGGGTTTCTTCAATACCCATTTGAGCCAGTAAAACAAAATAATCGTCAAAAAACGCAAAAATTAGCCTGAAAATCAGCAAAATACATTAAAAACCTCCGAATTATCATAAAATGCATATGAATTTCCAAAAACCTTCAAACCACTACCGAAACCAGCCTAAAATTAAAACAAAATCATAACCAAACCTCTTATCCAAAATAAATAAAAAACTGCTCCAAAATGCCGCACGTGAACAAAAAATTTTCGCTCGCTTAGAGAAAATTTTTTCATAAATCAATTTCTCGCTCTCTCAAAAACAGCGGTATGAACAAAAACCACTCTCTTTTCGCTCCACTCTTCACTTTTATTCAGCACCAAAATCACTCCAAATTTTTTCACGCGTTTCATTTCCCGCTTCAAAAATCACTCCAATAAAATTGTTTAAAAAAAGGACTTCTCCAATACTCCTCTTCGAGTCGTAAAAAAAACAGGAGCGCTATAATAGCCGGCTGAGAAGATGAGGGCGGCTATTAATAACAACCCAATGTCTGTGCTTTTTTAATGCAGTTTTCTACTTTTCTTCCGACGAAAAATAGGTGACACGATAAAAACGATCAGAAAAAAAATTGCACTACAAGACCAATAGGGCCAATCTAACAGCGCCAAATTTTCTTTCAAGAGCAATTAACCACTCTATATCGCATAGAATCAGTGGACTTAATACTATGTGGTACTTACAATGAAGCACACTCTTCGGAAGTAGAAGAGAAGATCTTTGTCCAGTCTCCGTTTTGAATCCCAGTCGCCTAAACACAAATGAGATTTGTGCTTATTTCCGAGGTGGAACCCTAGCTGTATAAGCTTGAAATTCAAAAAATCTCATTTCCGAAGTACAGTATTTTCTTTCAGAAGATATCACGAGCCCAACTAAGCATTACGACATTCCATTATTCAAATCCAAAAATTTTCCTGCAAATTTGCTTTCAACAGATTTGTAATACAAACTGGCGATTAATTATCTATTATCAAAGACTGTTTGTTTAACACTTGCTACTAATGTTTTATATTCAGCCACGGCCCTCTCCCAAACAAATCTGGCATATTTCCGCAAAATAAACGCCGTTTACCCCATTGCCCAACATCGGGATTGAGACAGTTGAAGAAAAAGGGAACAACTGACGTCCGCAATTTTTTCTCTGTCAAAAAACGTTCTAATGGTTGGCACTTTCATTAGATTCAATAAATAATGCGAATTAAAGGAGGACAAAAAGCTTAAAACTAATATCAATTAGCGGTATACTCTATGAAACCTTGATAACGTAATGCACCAAGTCCTTGAGCCATGTCTTTATCCGCTTATACCGTTTCTTTTAATTACGCTTTTTGACGACTGTTTTTAGTAAAATTGCTGAATGAGTTCTAAATTCGATTCAGTTCAAAAAGTGCGTGAGGTAAATCAGACGTCAGATGTGAGAGTGGTGACTCTTGTAAAACAAAAAAAAAGGTAAAACGATTAAAAAAAAACAGCAAGCGAAGTCATGAAATATAATCCAAAGAATTGATGAAAAAAACTATAAAAATCCTTAACTTGGCCAGCACCAATTGAACATTACGAACCAAAGAGATGGAAAATATTCATAAATTTAGAGAAAATGGGAACCATTGGAATTGAAATTGTAGCTTTCTTTCGTATCAGCGTGTTAAATGTTTATAATAAAAAACAAGGAAGCCAGAACAAACAAAATGAATCTGCGAATTTTGACATAAGATATCAAACCCAACTTAATACATGCCAAACCTACAAAGAACTGAACTTTTAGTTTAGAAAACTGGTTGGACATATAATAGAAAAACAGAGGCAATAAATTGAAAAATTTAAAATAAATACAAATTGGGCGAGTTTTTAACGCGAAAATCCGCGCAATCAAATCTAAGCAGGAAACCAATAACCCGAAAGTTCAAGCTAAAAAATATTTCATTGGCCCGTGATAGCCAAAGAACTCAAAAATCGTTAAACTTGAAAATTGCTAATTTCACAATACATATACAACTTATGCAACTTATTAAACTTAATGCCCACTGGGCTTTACCTGTTTATACCGTTCTGAAAGAAAAGTAATCGAAAACCGTGTAACAAAAAAAAGGAGAACAAGTCCTCAAAAATAATGCAAATAATTCAATGAAGCGCTCTATACGCCTCGAACTGATCATCAGACAAACTTAACATTACGAACCTGTTTCACAAATTATAAGAAAAAAATAGAAAAGATTCAAATGGCAAAAATTTTTGGGATTAAAGTGTTGAATACCAAAGTTTTTGATGGAAAATGTAAGAAAAGAAAATGAAAGAAGCAGGCAAAAGAACAAAGAAATTAGAAAGAAATTAGCTAAAAAAGTACTGAAGATTCCCTAGAGCCTCTTGGTATCAATGACTTAAACACCAAAACTGCAAAAATAATTTCTAAGCCTGAATGCAGCTCCAAACTCAAACTAAATGACAATTTGAGATCAGAGAAAACTAAAATGACGAAAAATTAGAACTACAAATTCTTAAAAGTTTTAAAAACTCCATACTTGTCGTTCAAAGCCAATTCTGTCGTGTCAGATCAAATTGGCAGGCCTGGCTGGAAAAACAAGAGAAAAACAAAGAGAACAATTACCAAAGATTAAACATTTGAAAAAAGCAGCGCAAAAATTAAACATACCCGGCAGATTGCTGGAAAATAGCCACCGCTGATTTCCATAACTCTATTGGGATTGAAAGAAAAGAAAATATCAACAAAAATTGATTTTTGTATAAAAACATTTTTAAGTGCGATTTATTTTGATTGAACATACTCCTGTCTCTCAGTGAGAGGCTACAGGGTCTAGTATCAAAACCAATAAGCATTATAGATAGTAACTAAAACTTATGAGAACAAAGTTCAAGTTCCAGGCATCTAAAAATGGGCTTTATAGGTTTATCCCGTTTCTATTTCTGACTTTGATTTTTTATACTGACTCTCTTCATTTTGAATTGCTTTGCTGAGCAGCTGCTGTTTAAAAGGACTTTGAGCAGAATGACAGAAGAGTGAAATAAGCCTAGAGAAGTCAAAAAGATTTCACGCAAAATGTCGAAAAAGCGGCAAAATGGGTAAGGCGGAAAAAAAGTTCGACGAAGTAAAAAAAATGGGAGAGCTATAATAGCCGGCTGAGATGAGGGCGGCTATTAATAAAAAGTGCCAGATTTCTTGATGCTAATATCTTCAAAAAAAACTTGGGCTGCTAAAATTGACCCAGTAACCCGCGCCTAAATTATAAAAGCTTCATTGCCCCCTGACAGCCAAGAAAAATAAATCATAGCCTCTGAGAGGCTGTTGGCGAATCATCAATACATGTACATCAAAAAACTGGTATGAAAAAACCTACATTGCACGAGACTTTCGGTGGACTGGAAATAACGTCGATAGAATACCCATTTAACAAAAAAATCCAAAGTTCAAAAACGTTTTTACCTAGAATTAGTGCCTTCCGAGCCCAACAGACGTCTATTACGCACATGGCAGCAGCCCTTAGAAGCATTTGCTTTCTTTCAAAAACCGGTTCCTTAAAAGTTAATCACAGTGTTTCTGCTCTTTCATAATCGAAACGCGTAACGAAATAATATAGCTAACCTTGAGAATTGATCTCGAGCGCATTAATGAACTCCGGCATGGCTGCTCGATGTCTTCCCTCCTGAAACTGATAGAAGGCTTCTGCGAAGCGACTCACCACCCGATATAGCTGGAAAAAATCAAGGTGCAGCTGATTGTACTGGGTGAAGGCTACCCGATCAGGAGCCCAAGTCCATTCCTCAACGAACCGGATGGCAGCTTTTTGCAGACTACGCATGCTCTCGCTTAGGATCTCTTCATCACTGAAACTTTTTAAAATCTAGAGACAGATTCAGAATCAACAATTGGTCAGTCAAAAATGATTGACTTTTGAGGTGAAAACCTGGTTTGCGGCAAATTCCCGAAAAAAACAAACCCTGTTTTGGCTGTACGAAATCAGCATGTATAGCTACACATATTCACATATACCAATATCAACTGAAGTTAGAGTCGCATTTACATCACAAAAACATAACCGACTAAAGTCGGGCGAATTGCTCTGAAACGACAGGCGGGGCAATTATTAATGAGAGGGGGTGTAGATTAAAAGATTTTAGGCTGAAAAAACCCGACTCGAGAGGGGATCAATCTCGGGATCTTAATGATGGGAAGTCTTGACATCCCATAAACCGTTTTTCCTCAGTCATCGCATAGAATCGCCTTTATTTTAACAACGTACTTTATTCCGGAATGAGAACAATATAAATAAAAAAATAAGTCCGGCGCTAAAAGGTCACTTGAGAGCTAAGAATGTTCTTGAACGAAAGCGTATTTTTTGCATACGTTTGCGTATTTTTAAGACAAATACGTTTGCAATAGTTCTTTCAACTTCAACTTTGCTTGAGAGCAATTTAACCTGCAAACATAGCCGGCAAAATTACGGAAAATTGCCGCCATCTTGAACCCCACTGACCGGCGATTGGTGTCAAAAAGGACGAATTTCTGCAGTTTCACAGGATCAGATAAATATGGTAAATTGAGCCTCTAAATTGGAGGCCATTAAGCAGAATACTACTACCAGTTAGCATTAAACTCTACGAAACTTAAGTAATTTGACGCCCTAAATCTTTAAACAAAAATTTTCAGTGCTAGGTCTTTAGCTTTCCGTTTCGTTTGATTTTTCTTATTGAAAATAGTCTTCGAGAGGCTGACGGCGGCTATTAATAAGTTCCTCCAAGAACTTATTAAGTGATGTCTTTATTCCCTAGACCATCTTTATTGACCTATCGATGGTTAAGTCTCTATTGACTTGCCTCGTTGTCTAAATTACTCTTTAAGGCTACTCTAAAATCTTTTGAAGGCCAGTAAAGTATAACTGCTTAGTGAAGGTCGCAAGGTCATTTCGAGACACCCGAAATGACCTTACGACCTTCACTAAGCAATTATCCTTTACTGGCCTTCAAAAGATTTAAGAGTAGACTTAAAGAGTCTACTCTATTAAAGAGTCATTTAGGCAACGAGGCAATTAAATAGAGAACCATAATTGATTTGAGCTAAAAACTCACCACTAATGAGCGTAGCCAAACATAACCGACTAAAAGTCGAAGAATTGATCTAGTGGGAGCTCTGATCAATTGCAGCCTGACCCAGTCGGGGGAGTCTAAATGTGACTAAGAAGTTCAATAAAGGGCTTCAAATGACCACATAAGAGGTTAACATATACCACTGTTAAGATTTAAAGTGAAAAATGGCACCAGTTTCGGCGCATTTTTCATTTGACTTTTAGTATTAAATTGCCGCCAATTGAGTTCAGCTGCTTGAAATTTTGATTGAGAGAGAATTTTAGATCACGCGAAACGCAAAAAGTCAAGGGCGTAAAATTCACTCGAAAAGTCAAAACTGCCAAGCGAAAATGTTGCATAAAAAAGACACACACGTTTACAATAATTGCTATGAACTTCGTTCAAGAGCAATTAATGACGTCAATCATAAAAAACGAACTGAAGAGCCGCATAAGTAGGTGAGCCAGCCACACAACTCTTGTAATGCGAAAAAAATGAAAATAAGCGCCAAACGACAAGGAGAAAAGGCCGGAAGACTCCGGAAACGAATAATAATACTAACTAAGGTCAACCTTCACGCGTCAACAAACAGACCATTTCGAGAATCAACTTCTGTCTCTTGCCTTCCGAATTGAATAAAACTGGGTAAACTAATAAAGCATAGCTGGCAGAATGGTGGAACAGCTGTGAAATAGATTTACGAGCCGTAAAATACAGATAGAAACAGATATGGAAATGAGTTGGAAAAAATTATGACGGCCGCCTATAAAAGGCGATGTCCGATTGAGAATACTTTTGGGTGCCAAAAGATTTGGCAAGGGAGAGGTTCGCAACCCCTTTTCGTAATAATCCAAAGCGTCAACCACTCGGCTATTGGCCGTTATCAGCGATTGCCTTAAAAACCATTTTGTTTTCACAACAGGCATAATTTCTGAAGGCGCGCAACTTAGGTCACGCAAAAACCAAGAAATCAAGCGTAAAATGTAGGAAAAAGTTAAGCAAATGTTCTAGAACAAATGTAAAACTCAACGGGAATCTAATGTCAACACATAAGCGACAGATTGCTGGAAAATAGCCACCATTGATTCTCATAAACCCGTTGAGATTCAAAACAGAAAACTGAGGAAAAAATTGATTGTTGTACAACAAATATTTTAAAAGTGCAAACCTTTCTTATTCATTTCTTAGTTAGACAAACTCCTGTTCCACAAGTGAGGATACAGAGGATAGTATCAATGCCAAAAAGCATTAGAGATGGCAACTAAAACTTATAAAAACGAAGTTGGGCTTATAAATTGGACTTTATGAGCTTCTTCCGTCCCTTTTTTCGATTTTGTTTTCGGTATTGACGCTTTCCATTTTAAGTTGTTCTGTTCGTCAAATGCTTTTTAAAATCACTGAGCAGAATGGGAGAAGAGTGAAACTAGCCTATAGAAATCAAAAATATTGAACAAGCTGTTTTAACTAAAGCAAAGCAAAACAAATTTTTGTTGGAGGAAGTAAATAAAATAAACCCGCTAAAAGAGCCGACTAGAAGAGTGGCTGTTAGACATCAACCAACTATTGTCCGACAGATTGCTCTTGACAGGCCGGGTAATTTAATTCAGAGGAGGCTGCAGCCTACATACTTCCGATCAAAGAGGGGTTCGAACGAACGACCTCAAGCATAATGAACTGAAGCACCCACAGTGCTATCAGGTCCTTGCAATAGCTTATCTTACAATCGCTTTTGATTAGCAACGGACTTAATAAGCTCAATTTAGGTGACGCAAAAATTAAGACGTCAAGAGTAAAAATTCACTCGTGACATGAACAAAATCTTCAGGCAAAATAATACAAACATACCCCGCAGATTGCCGGAAAATAGCCGCCGTTGATTCCAATGAGCATAATTGGTATTGAAAGAATAGAAGATATTGAAAAAAAAAAGATTTTTGTACAAAAACATTTTTTAAGTCCGATTTATTTTGATGGCATTTCAAAGTTGAACATAACGTACTTCTGTTTCTTAGAGAGAGGCTACAGGGGCTACTATCAATACCAAACATACCCGGCAGATTGCAGGAAAATAGCCGCCGTTGATTCCAATAAGCATGATTGGGATTGAAATAACAGAAGATATTGAAAAAAAAAGATTTTTGTACAAAAACATTTTTTAAGTCCGATTTATTTTGATGGCATTTCGTAGTTGAACATAACGTACTTCTGTTTCTTAGAGAGAGGCTACAGGGGCTACTATCAATACCAATAAGCATTAGAGATGGTAACTAAGACTTAAAGGAACGACGTTCAAATAGCGGGCATCAAAAATTGGGCTTTATGGGTTTATACCGTTTCTATTTCTGACATCCATTTTTGTACTAACTCTGTTCATTTTGAATTGCTTTGCTGAGCAACTGATGTTCAAAATCACTTTTAGCAGAATGGGAGAAGAGAGAAACTAGCCTAGAGAAGTCAAAAAGATTTCACGCAAAATGTTGAAAAGGCGGCAAAATGAGGTAAAGCGAAACATTTTTTTATTCGACGAAGTAAAAAAACATAGCAGGACAAGTCCTGACGTACAATTCAAAGAATTTTCATTGACTAAACAGAAAATTTTGACCTAGAATGGACTAGGAGTGAATTGAGAAAACCATTTTAAAAAATCAGATACAAAAATAGGAAAAAACAGAAAATCAATGTCAAAATGCCGCATGTGAACCAAAAAACCACTAGCGAGAAATGAAAATTTAATTCAAACAAAAAACTAGGTCTAGAATGAGCTGTGAATGGATTGGGAAAACCATTTAGAAAAAAAAATCCGATCCAAAAAATCGAAAAAACAGTAAAAATCAGACTGAAATTGCCGCATGTGAACAAAAAACCACTACCGAGAAACCGAATTTTTGTTCAAACACCGTTTTCTCACTCTACTTTAAAATTAGAGCAAAAAAATTTCACGCCGCAAAACCACTCGCTTTTTCGCTCCATTTCCTGTTTCGGCGTGATCAAAATCACTAATCCAATTTGACTTCAAAAATCATGAAAATGTGTGAACAGATCTTAAAAAAAAAGACAGCGCCCCAATACAATTCAAATTCTTTGAATTGTAAAAAAAATAGGAGCGCTATAATAGCCGGCTGAGAAGATGAGGGCGGCTATTAAAAAGACACTCGTATTTACAATAATTGCTTCAAACTTCGTTTTTGAGCAATTTAAGAAGAATTTTATACAAGTAGACAAGACATTCCAAAACAGATGTCAAAACTTGTCAAATCTAATTTTTCTGCTTTGCAGTTGAAAAAAGAGAAAAAACTAAAATTGCCAAAAGAATTCTCTAATTGCAAACTAAATTTGCAAAATTTAAGATCTGAGTAATATAGCTACAATCAGCTTACAGCTTCGCAGCTATAATCAAGATTTCATTCAAGGTATGACGAGAGCTATGCAAAAACGTTCTTCTCGAAATTGTTTTGTTCATAGTACCGAGGCTAAACTCTGACGGCTTAGCGTTACACTCACATGTAGTAAGCAAATGTCTCCAACATACATCTGTTGACAGCCATCTGGTCAACCGACAAATACAGCGCCATATAGGCTATGTGATGCAGTCTCTTCAGAGCACCAGCCCACCTCTCAGCTTCCCCTTGCTCCTCTGAGTCCTTCTGTCCCATTTCATCCAGCTCTTTCTTCATTGATTGCACCAGCTACAAAAACCAAAACGAGATTTAAACTTTTAAATTGAAACGAGTAAAATGAAAACAATTGATGAACAAAAGCCAAGAAACAAAACCATGAAAGTGTAAATAAATAAACAGGACTTCGTGCTGCTGCTCTACTATTGGAACTTGTATAGGCGGCTGGATTGGGGGCTGGGTAATGTTCGGTAATTTTCCGACCCTGCTCATCCCCATTCTTGGCTTACATATCTACCGAATCTAGCGAGATAGCAAAAATAATCTAGCGTCAAAATAATGAACGGTAGATCACGCTTTGCAAAATAACACTTGATGCATCCTCAAAATAGGTCAGGTATATACTAGTGAGGTTAATACCAGTCTGCTAAATTGTGCTTTCACTAGAATGAAAAAATACCCGACAGATCCATAACATCGATTGGGATTGAAGGCAGAGGAAAAACAATGACAAAAATTGATTGTTGTAAAAAACATTTTTGAAGTGCGTCCGAACTATTTTGATTGCATTTCGTAGATAGACATACTCCTGTTTCTTAATGAGAGGATGCAGGGGCTAGTATCAATGCCAAAACCCATAAGAGATGTTAACTAAAACTTATAAGAACAAAGTTCCGGTAGCGGGTGCCTAAAAATGGACTTTATGGGATTATCCCATTTCTATATCAATTTCGTTTTTCAATAATGATTCTGTTCACTTCAGAATGCTTTGCTGAGCATCTGCTGTTTAAGAACACTTTGAGACAAATTAGCGAACAATTCAACTAGCCTAGAGAAGTTGAAAAGATTTCATGCAAAATGTCGAACAAGCTGCGAACTAAGTCAGGTAAAGTAAAACTAAGAGACATATGAGCAAAAACTTATTCACGCTAGTGAACAAAGAACTCGCTCCACTAAGATTGAAAAGTGACATCACGCACGCAATTTAGCTAAAATTGCATGAACAAAAGAATAAACATTAATTGTGACGTCAGATCGTCGTAACAAAATCTCAGAAAACATAGCAGGACAATTTCTGACACAATTAAAAAGGCTTTATTGAATAAACAAAACAGTATACCTAAAATTGACCATTAATGGATTAGGAAAAACAATTTTTTAAAAACATCAGATCCAAAAATCGAAAGAACAGCAAAGAAATCAATGTCAAAATGCGGCATTTGAACAAAAATACGACTTGCGAGAATGCAAAGTTTTGTTCACTTTTTTTCATTCCACCTTAAAATTAGTGCAAAAACATTCACGCCTCAAAACCACTCGCTTTTTCGCTTCACTTCCTGTTTCTGTTGTGACCAAAATCATTACTTCGAATTGACTTCAAAAATCATAAAAATGGGTAACAGATCTTAAAAAGACAGTGCCCCAATACAATTCAATGTTCTGAATTGTGAAAAATAGGATTGCTATGACAGCCCACTGCGAAAATTAGGGCGGCTATCAATAAACTGAGCTGAGGAACATTTGTTGACAATTAGTAGAAAAAATACCAAACATAGCCGGCAGATTGCCGGAAAATAGCCGCCGTTGACGTGCTTGATGCACATCGGGATTGAAACAGAAATGGCAGTGAGAAACAGAAGAGACAAAGTGACTGATTTTTTTTTTGTTTTTTCCAGTGTCAAAAAGTGATCTAATTTGTCGTGCACTTTCAGTTAGATTCTAAAACGCTACTTAATTCAGCTTCTAAACTGAAAGCTAATATGCTTAATATCGATATCAGCTAACAAACACTAATGAACTTTGATAACCTAATGAACTATGACTTAATGTCCAGGTTTTATCGGTTTATCCCGTTTCTTTTGAGTTTGCTCTTGTGACATTGACCGTATTCATTACATTGCGTAATTCAATGCTTGAAAGAATTTAGAATGCATTCAGTTGAAACAGTGAGGTAAGGCAGAACTGAAACGTGAAAATCGTGACTTATTTAAAACTAAAAACCTCATCAAAAGTTTAACATACCCGGCAAATTTCCGCAAAAATAGCCACCGTTGATTCCAATAAGCATGATTGAGATTAAAAGAATAGAAGATATTGAAAAAAAAGATTTTTGTACGTAAACATTTTTTAAGTCCGATTTATTTTGATGGCATTTCAAAGCAGCAAAATGAGGTAAAGCGAAATTTTTTTTGTTCGACGAAGTAAAAAAACATAGCAGGAAAACTCCTGACGCACAACTCAAAGAATTTTCATCGACTAATTAGAAAACTAGACCTAGAACGGACTATTAATGGATTGGGAAAACCATTCAGAAAAAAATAAAATCCGAAAAATAGAAAAAACAGTTAAAAATTAAAATGAAATTGCCACATGTGAACAAAAATCCACTAGCGAGAAGGCGAATTTTTTTCAAACGCCGTTTTCTCACTCTACTTTAAAACTAGAGCAAAAACATTTCACGCCGCCAAACCACTCGCCTTTTCGCTCCACTTCCTACTTCGGCGTGACCCGTGACCGAAATCATTACTCCAATTTGACTTCAAAAATCATGAAAATATGTGAACAGATCTTAAAAAATAGCCGGAAGAATTCCAGAAACTATTCTAATGAAACAATTGCCCATACTTATGACCAAACAACTAGAACAACCATTGTGAACCCTGAACCTCCACAAATGCCATAAAAAATTTGAGGAAGAAAAGAAACGGAATTCAAAAACAAATTGAACAAAAAAACTAGAAAAACTTAATGAGTTTTTAAGATTTAATAGAAAAAGGAAACATAGAGCCGAAAAAAATTCCATTGAAATTGGAGCAAGGAAAAGCTCGCGAAACAATGCGCAAGTCATTATAGGCTAAGAAACTTTCTAAGATGAAAAGAAGAAAAACTGCAGAAAAAATAAGAAAAATGGTTTTAAAATTACTCAATTTTTCTGGCAATTTTTCTAAGAAAAAAATGATTTATAACAAAAAAACTTCAGTCCATTGGTATCCGAATATTCCTTAAGTAACAAGCTTCTATCCAAATCCCACTTAAAGCATTAAATTAAAAAATAGGCAAAAAATCATTAAATTTCGTCTAAAAATCAGCAAAACTGATCAAAAACCGTTAAATTAGCATTAAACTCAAACTAACTACTTGAAACCTTTTCCTATCAAAACAAGCCTAAAACTAATACATTATCATAATAAAACCTCATAACCATCAAGAGTTGCAAAAAAACTGCTTTTAAAAGCAGCACGTGAACAAAAATATTCCGCTCGCAAAAAATATTCCGCATCGACTGTTTAAAAAGGCATGAGTGAACCTATATACTGCTTTATTTGAAAAGCGTATTTGTGTCTGATTTCGCCACTAGGTTCTCGTGAAATGGTAACTTATAACTGCCTGTAAGCTTGTTTTTTTGTGGTCTAATTTCTCAGGGTGATGCGAGGAAAATTAGGCTGTCTGACGAGGCATAAGTGAACTTCTTAAGCGATTTTTTTTTGTTTTTAAGGATTTGACAAAACCAGAAAATGATTAACAAAGACAAGCTAAATGAAAATACATGAGACCGATGAACAAAACACTCAAATTTTTGAGTCAAACATTATAACAGAGCCAAGAGATTGCCAAAAAAGCCGCCGTTGAAGTCCCAGAGTCACATCGGGATTGAAATAAAAAGAAAGAAGTTGACAAAAAAATTTCCTAAGCATTAAAAGTGTTCTAATTCAGTGTGCATTTTCAGTTAGGTTCTAAACTTAAACTTATTTCAGCTTCTAAACTGAATGGTATTAATATTAAAACTAATATCAGCTAGCAATCGATCTATTGAACTTTGATAACCTAATGCACTATGACTTAATGTTTATCCAGTTTCTTTTGATGTTGCTCTTTTCATATTGACCGCACTCAATAAATTGCGTTGTTCAATGCGTGAAAAAATTTAGATGCCATTCAGTTAAAACGATGAGTGAGGTAAGTTAGAAGTCAAACGTGAAAATCGTGACTTATGTAAAACGAAAAACGTGATCAAAACGTAAAGCAAATTTGAAAACAGGAGAGCGCCTGAATGATAGCCGTTTGAGAGGCTAACGGCAGCTATTAATAAATTAATGTATAGCTCTGCAAAAATACCCATGGAACGTGTTATGAGGTAAATTTAAGAAAACGCAAAACCTACAATAACGCAAAAACTAACGATAATTTCACGAATATGCCTCGTTAGGGAGCCCAATTGTCCTCGTATCAACTTGAGAAATTAGACCACAATAAAACCAACATTAAAGGCAGTTGAAAATCAACATTTCACGAGAACCTAGTGGCAAACTCAAGAAACCAATACGCTTTTGAAAAAAGCAGAACATAGGTTTGCTCTCGCGTTTTTAAACAGTCCATGAGACCATTCGTTAAAGAATCTAAGCGACAATAGAACAAAAAGTATCCACCAGGTGATTTCGGAATGATAACAGAAAAAAAATAACGGACTAAACGTCGGAAGAATTACTCTCGAACGACTAGTAGGAGCTCTAATCAATTGCAGCCTGCTTCAGTGGGGGAGGGGGAGCCTAACTGGGACTAAGAAGTTCAAAAGTGCGCTTCAAATAACCACATTAGAGGTTAACAAATAGTACTATTAAAATTTAAAGTGAAAAATGGCACCAGTTTCGGAGTCTCGACAATTACTAAAAACTACAGTTTAAAAACAAAAACTGACTAAAATCAAAAATACATTTTTACTTAAAAAAAGCAGAATCAGCTGCAAACAAAAAAACTATAATCAGATTCATTTGTTTTTTCCAGACAGCAGATCTAATCTACAAGTGAAGAAGGAAAAGGACAAAAAGAATGGCAAAACTAGTAAATCAATTGAAATAATTTGGAAACAAATTACTTTAAAGTCAAAAAATGTATGAACCATTGACATCGAACAATCAAAATGCTTTTTATGCCTTTCCAGAAATCTAATGGTCTTGACATTAAGAAAACAGTGACAACACCGCAAAATGAAACACAAAAACAAGCAAAATAAAAACACATGAAATCGAAGGAACGAACACCACAAATTAATGAGCAAAAAACCTCATAACAAAGCCGAAAGATTGCAGGAAAAAAGTTGCCGCTGACTTGACAGACACACATCGGGATTGAAACAAAGAAAAGGAATTGAAATTTACAAAAACTTTCCTACGTTTCAAAATTGTTCAAATAAGGTAAGAAGTTTCAGTTAGATTCTAAACCTATACTTACTTCAGCTTCTGAACTGAAGAGTATTAAGCTCAACCCCAATATCGGCCAGCAATCGCTCTAATGAACTTTGATAACCTAATGCACTATGACTTAACGACCGGGCTTTATCGGTTTTTTCCTTTTTTTTATTTTGCTCTTTTGACATTAGCGTATTCACAAAATTGCCTATTTCAATGCGTGACAAAATTTGGAATCCATTCAGTTAAAACGATGAGTGAGGTAAGATAGAAGTCAAACTTGAAAATCGTGTCTTATGTAAAACGAAAAACGTGATCAAAAGGTAAAGCAAATTTGAAAAAAGGAGAGCGCCTGAATGATAGCCGTTTAAGAGGCTAACGGCAGCTATTAATAAATTAATGTATAGCTCTGCAAAAATACCCATGGAACGTGTTATGAGGTAAATTTATGAAAACGCAAAACCTACAATAACGCAAACTAACGATAATTTCACGAAATAGAGGTTTCAAAGCCAAAAAACAAAAAACTTCGCTTAAAAAATTCACTTATGCCTCGTTAGTGAGCCCAATTGTCCTCGTATCAACCTGAGAAATTAGACCACAATAAAACCAACATTAAAGGAAGTGGAAAATCACCAACATTTCACGAGAACCTAGTGGCAAACTCAGAAACAAATACGCTTTTGAAAGAAAGCAGTACATAGGTTTGCTAAGGCCTTTTTAAACAGTCCATGAGACCTTTCGTTAAAGAATCTGAGGGACAACAGAACAAAAAGTATCCACCAGATGAGTTCGGAATAATAACAGAAATAAAATAACGGACTAAACGTCAGAAGAATAGCTCTCGAACGACTAGTGGGAGCTCTAATCAATTGCAGCCTGCTCCAGTGGGAAAGGTGGGGGGGGGAGCCTAAATGGGACTAAGAAGTTCAATAGTGCGCTTCAAATAACCACATTAATTAGCGGTTAACATATACCACTATTAAAATTTAAAGTGAAAAATAGCACCAGTTTTGCCGCACTTTTCATTCGACTTTAGTATAAATTGCCACCAATTGAGTTCGGCTGCTTGAAATTGTGATGGAGAGAGAGAGAGAGATCAAGCGAAACGCAATAAGTAAAGGGCGTAAAGATCACTCGAAACGTCAAAACGGTCAAGCAAAAATTTTGCATAAAAAAGACACACACACACTTACAATAATTGCTTCTCTACGAGAGCAATTAAATATCCACTTATCAACCGGAGAATTGCAAATGGAGACAAAAACATATAAGGGAGACAACGAAAATAAGATGAGGTCGATAGTACCCTTTCGTAGCATAGTCATCGCAATGAAGAACTCTATCAGTCTATAGGAAAAGGATTTGGACTGTTACTGGACGGTTTGGTTAAAAAAGAGGATCAGAGTTGTCATATTTCCCACCGCATAAACGTTTAGGTTCCTGGTTTCAGTTGTGTTAAACTAATCCATTGGAAGAAATGGAAGGTCAGCATGACAGCAGAGAAAGAGCCATATGTACAAAAACTAACAATCACGCTCTAATAAATGAAATTAATGCGACGCTCAAAAACCCATTTGACCTTCCATTCAAACTACATTTCTATATAAACAACTTCATGGCGCACCAAAAAAGAACATAGCCGGCAGATTGCCGGAAAATAGCCGCGATAGACGGTTGTGGCCTTACATGAATTGAAACAACTAAAGAAATAAGAGACAGATTGACCAGCAGTCCTTTAATAGACCACTAGACTTTGTAGGTTAGATTCGGACTGTCAATTTTATGACACATACGGTCTATAAGGAGAGCTTCAAAATTGATATTCGAAATCAAAAACTCAAGATAAGTTTGCAACTACTTAGATGCACACTATTGATCTTTAATAAAAATGTTCATAAAATTTAAAGTTCCATAAGTGAGTTCAGAAGTCATTTTTTTGAGCGAGGTAAGTCACGCAATTGACCTAAAAGGAGAAATGACGTCACGCACACAAATTTTAATTGCAAAGCAATATAAGTCACTGAAGTCAAAGAAGTCAGGTCGTAAGACTCATCGATGGAGACCGACGAATTAAAAAAACATAGCAGGACAAGTCCTGAAATACAATCCAAGTAATTGAGTGAAAGACAGACCTAATGAACCTCACCAGCAGATCAATTGAACAATCCCAGCCAACAAGACAAAATCTCAAAAGTTGAGAAACTAAAATATCAAACAAACTGAACCAAAGGAAAAAGATCCTTGCTAAAACCCTTGAAGCTTTAACCTGAAGGCCATATATGACTCATTTCAAAATACTCACTAACTCAAGCAAAAACCTTGAAAGAGATGAATCTGCCACTAAAAGTAGATAGACTGGACAAATATGACAAATGCATAAAGAAACTGAGAGAAAATTTAAATGAAATTTCCAAAAATAGGGCTATAAAAAAATCAGAACATTTTTTTGACCCTGGAGTTTTGTTTTGTAAACTGTCTACAACATTAAAAAGTTTCGTTGGCCAGTAAAGATAGTTAAACTCAAAGAATGACAAAAAAATCGAAAAATTTGAAAAAAATCGAAAATTTTAAATTGCAAGCTTTATTTTAAAAATTTCCCACAATTGCAAAATTAAAGAAAAGGAAACTATTTTGTTGCCCCTAGAAACTATGTGGTAACATACTAGCAAACCCTATAGGAGGTTCCCTGGCCACTGAATGAAAATTTTAAAAATTTAAAAAAAATTGCAACTTTTTAAAAAATTGTTAAACGATATTAAAATGTTGAATACCAATCCATGGCAAAATATTTTCAGTAAACTGTTAGCAAACTTTAGATGAGGCTTCTTGTCCACTAAGGCTGGAGAACTTGAATAATGACAATAAATGTCAGAAAATTTGAAAAAAAAACAAGTTTGCTTTAAAAAAATATGGTAAAATTCATGAAGTTAAAATGTTTAAAACCACTTCATTACCACTAGAAACTATGCAATAACTTATCATTAAACCCCAGAGGAGCTTTCTTGACATCAAAGTCTGAAACAACTCAAAAAATGACAAAAACTTTCAAAAAATTTGAAAAAATTAGTATAAATTACAGTGTTTATGTTTGGAGTAGCAATAGATATAGCGCTTAAAGTGGCCGTAAAAAGCAATTACGTCTTGCAAAGGACCTTTATCAACTTTAATAAACCTTTATTTCAGACTGGTCTAACAAAAAATCCAAAAAATGACGAAAAAGTGCTAAAAATTTCATTATTTTGGCTCAAAAACTCCCAAAATTGACCTTTTAACCTTGAATTACGGCCTTCCCAGTAGCTTCAACACTCTGAGTACTTGAGGGACTACTAAACGAGGGCCTCTAATGAAACTTGATGCCCGCTGAGCTTTACCTGTTTATCCCGTTTTGAAAGCTCAAAGTCATGAAAACAGGTGTGAAAACATCTCACAAAAATAAAAAAAAGACAGAGCACCAATACAATCCAATTCTTGGATTGTAAAAAACCACTATGTCCCGAATAATAGCCGCTATCGCTTCGCGGCTATTAATAAACATAACCGACTAAACGTCGGAAGAATTGCTCTCGAACGACTAGTGTGAGCTCTAATCAGTTGCAGCCTGCTTCAGTCGGGGGGGGGGGGCTAAATGGGACTAAGAAGTTAAGAAGTTTAATAGTGGGCTTCAAATAATCACATTAGAGGTTGACATATACCACTATCAAGATTTAAAGTAAAAAATGGCACTAGTTTCGGCGCATTTTTCATTTGACTTTTAGTATTAAATTGCCGCCAATTGAATTCAGCTGCTTGAAGTTGTGATGGAGAGAGAATTCTAGATCACGCGAAACGCAAAAAGTCAAAGGGCGTAAAGTCACTCGAAAAGTCAAAATCGTTAAGCAAAAATTTTGCATAAAAAAAGACACACACGTTTACAATAATTGCTATGAACTTCGTTCAAGAGCAATTAATAAGTATTGGCTATAATAATGGGAGTCTCGAGAAAAGTGACAGAAAGGAGAAAAGAAAAGATTGCAGATAACTCAAACAGAACTGGCAAGCTAAATGGAAATCAATCACATCAAACTATTTTGTTTAAATTATCTTTCCACAGCTAATCCATTCTGTACTTGACCCCCCTTTTCAACCGGCCGCCGTGTACACCAACATCAGTGGTCAACAAAATATTCATGTCGCCTCATTGTAAGTTGAATTTGCATTTTTTAATAATTAATTAGGGTGTCTCTTTTACTCTATAGCCATTTAAAATCTAAGGTCGGTGAACTTCAATTCAACAAATTACAAGCTAATTGAAATTTGAGATTAATCCAGTTTGAAACTCTCTGACAATTACTAACCCTGTGTACTTGTGAGTAAGAGTTGCTTGTGGTAGTGAACTCGGAGGCCACTTTCCTGACCAGCTGTTTCATGGCTGTTGAGGAGAGGGAGAAGTTGAACATTTTCACTCTCTCACTCACTTGGGTTAATCCTTCCCTTAAACGCTCGTCTTCAGCACCAGCTCCGGCTGAAGAACGAAAAACTTACATCACACATCCATTGGACAAGAAAAACAAACAACCGACTAACGTCGGATTGCGCCCAAACGACCAGGGTGCTGTTGGGCTCGGTAGTAGCCCACTTGGGCTTAGGAATGCTAGCATTAGCTTGGCGGTGAGCGGCGTGGGGGTCAAGCGTTGGGGGGAGTAGGGTTGGTAGGACTGGGCGAGAGAGGGGCTCCAAAACGCCAGTGTCTTACCAGCGGTCGGCTCTGTTTGTGATACTTAACCGCAATAAACGTTCTTTCTGAATATGATTTCTTGGGCATTAATGTTTTTCAGATATGACGTCAATCTGAACCGTGTCGACTGATAAATTTTGAAATTGCACGTGTCCATGATCACAAATTCTTTCAGAGATGAAAGTCCGATTTCAAGAAAATTGCCGATGTAAAACACTAGCGCCAAAGCAATTTAGTGTTCAAACAATAAGTTTTCTCACTAAACTTTAAAATATGAGTGAAAAAATTGTACGCAGGAAATCAATAGCTTTTTCTGCTAAACTTCTTGTTTCGGCGTGACCAAAATCACAACTCCATTTCGACTTCAAAAATCATCAAATTTGTGAAAAGAGCAAAATAACACAGCCGGAATAATTCCGGAAAAAAATCGACGCGTCTTTACCAAAAACCTACCCTTACACAGACATTATCTAATAAGCCATCTGCAAAAAAAACAGCAATCGTATGTCAAATAAAAGAAATAGACAAAAACTAAATAAAACGAAAAATGGGCAACATTCAATTAAATTATTATTAAAAATTACTAACAACCATAGGCTTTCTTGTGTGGAAAATTAAACTTTAAATTCTCTTGTAGAAACAGTTAGAGTAATGAGTTATCGACGCCTCTTAAATTTCTAAAAAAAATAGCGATAAAAACCATTGTTTGTTCAAATTTACTGGGCAGATATCTTTACACCCATGAGTTTCTGATTCATGAGACTTTGAACTGATTCAATTAAACCCTAAGTTTAAAATAGCAAAAGCCGTTTCATTGAGTGGGGGAAGTTACGTACATAACAACTTTTACTAGAGAGTGAGAGAGAAAGAGAAACCCCGTCACGCTCGCAAATGCCGTTAGTGAAATGAAAAAGTTACTCAGAAATTTTGATTTTCTTAGCTTTGATTGTGAACATGTAAAACGCAAAAGGCATGAGACAACGAAACAATAAACCAAGAATAACGGAATATAGCTACACTCAGCTTATCGCTTCGCATCAAAAATACTTCTACTAGAGAGTGACAAAAGACGTCATGCTCGCAAATGCCGCCAGTGAGATAAAGTTAATCAGAAAATTCGATTTTTCCCGCTTCACTTATGAACAAATGTAAACGAAAAGAGAGCGTCAGGCCGCAAAAAAACGGGAACACCGCAATATAGCTAGGCTGAGATTTTGCAGCTATAAATCATAAACTACTAACGTCCGGCGAATTGCTCTCAAATAACCGAGTGGTTGGCTTTGGTAGCAACCAGTTGGAGCTTAGGGAAGCTAGCATTACTTGGGGTGACCGGAGTGGGGGGGGGGTGTTAAGCGTTGGGAGGCAGAGGAGGTCAAGGAATGGCGGCAGGGTTGGGACATAACCACTAACATAATTGCTACGAACTTCGCTTGAGAGCAAACATATAAAATCCATTTTTGAGAGCAATTAAAAAAACCTCATTGTAAAGATGCGGTTAACTAACTATAAAAAAGGTCAACAGGAGCCAAAAAACTGCTTAAAACATTTTTGAGAGCATTTAGACAGGACATAACTGACTTAGGTCAGACAAATTACTTCCGCCTGATAGACGGGGCTTGATGCTATTGTATCCTGCTTCAGTCGGGAGGGGCATTAGTTCATCAAGGAATTTCAAATGCTATTAGAGGTTATTATAGACAACTATTCAGAACATAGCCGGCAGATTGCCGGAATAGCTGCGAAAGAATAGACTTGCGTGCCGTATTATAGAGATAGAAACAGATACAGATATAAGTTGAAAAATTTATCGACGCCGCTCAAAAAGCTATGTAAAAAAAATTAAACGATAAATTTATAAAACTTGTTAAAATTGATTGCGCAGAAGCCTTTTCATTAGGGACCCGTATTACACATAAGTTCCTTTGACCTTAAACTAATTCAAAAATAAACTTAAATATTAAAGTGCAAAAGTCATTTTTATTGAGTGAGGTAAGTCACTTATGATCAAAACCTAATCACGCAAAAAAACTTTTGCTAGAGAGAGCTAGAGAGAAAAATGACGTCACGCGCGCAAAAGCAGTTAGTGAGAGGAATAAGTCATTCAGAAAATTTGATTTTTCAGCTTTGAGGTGTGAACAAATGTAAAACGAAAAAAGAGCGTCAGACGAAACAAAAAAAACCAAGAGCACCGCAATATAGCTACGCTCAGCTTACAGCTTCGCAGCTATAATAAAACGTCGAACCCAATTTTGGCGCACTTTTCATTTGATTTTAGAGGTAAACGTCCGACAATTGAGTTCAACTGCTGAAAACTGTGAATCCCAGACCAATTTTGATTACAAAAAGAGTCAAGGGAGCAAAAATTCACTCAAACAGTCACAAACATAGCCCGCAGATTGCGGAAAAATTGCCGCCATTGATTCCCATGACCAAGATTCAGATTGAAAAAAGAGAAAAAACTAATGAAGAAATGATTTTTGTACAAACAATTTTAAAGTGCGAACTAATTTTGTCCTGAAATACAATCCAAAGAATTGAATTAAATAAGGACAAAATTAGAACTATTGCATCTGACCAGCGTATCAATTAACATTGGCAGCCAAAGAGCAAACAGTTCCAAAACTGGAGAAACTAAAACGACCAAAAAATAAACAATATAATATTGCAATAACTCTTTAAAGGTAAAAATTTATCCACCTAAAAATACTCAATAACCCAAGCACAATCCTCGAAAGGGGTTCCTTGACGCCACTAGAGATGAAAAACTAAAGATAGAAGAACAATAAAACCTGATGCCTGCTTCTCGAGTCTTTCCAGTAACCCATCAGCGAGACAAAAACATTAATTGGCCCTTGAAGATCGATAAACTAAGAAAACGCAAAAATGTCCGAAAAATTTGAAGAACTTCATAAAAAAACTGCTAAAATTGGCGATATTAATAGAATTTAGAACCCTTCATTGTCTTCGGAAATTATCCAGTAACCCAAGTTCAGGCCATGGAAAAAATTCACTGGCCCATAAAGATCGATAAAACGAAACATGATAATTTTCAGAGCATTTGAAAAAAATTCGAAAGATGAGTGTTAATTAAATGTTGAATACTATTCCATTGACCCTATCAACCATGCAGTAACCTGCTATCGAGACCTATAGGTTCGAAAGAACTTATTCAAAAGAACTTCGAGGCATATCAAAAATTGCGAGATTAAAAAGCTTTAAGATTCGTGAAATTTCGTAATTAAATTCGTGAGATTAAAATGCTGAAAACCATTCCATAATTACCACTAGAAACCATGCAGCAGCATATTATCAAGCCTAGAGGACGTTTCGTTTCCACTGGGGCTGCAAAAACTCATTATATCTTGCAGAAGACCTTTACCGACTTTTACACACCTCAATTTTAGACTGGTCCAACAAATTTCAAAAAACGACGAAAAAACGCAAAACGCAACATTTTTGGCTCAAGAATTAAACATACCCGGCAGATTGCCGGAAAATAGCCACCGTTGATTCCAATAAGCATGATTGGGATTGAAAGAATAGAAAATATTGAAAAAAAAGATTTTTGTACAAAAACATTTTTTAAGTCCGATTTATTTTGATGGCATTTTGTAGTCGAACATAACGTACTTCTGTTTCTTAGAGAGAGGCTACAGGGGCTACTATCAATACCAATAAGCATTAGAGATGGTAACTAAGACTTATAGGAATGACGTTCAAATAGCGGGCATCTAAAATTGCGCTTTATGGCTTTATCCCTTTCTATTTCTGACCTCAATTTTTTATACTGACTCAATTTTTTATATTGCTTTGCTGAGCAACTGATGTTCAAAATCACTTTTAGCAAAATGAGAGACGAGAGAAACTAGCCTAGAGAAGTCAAAAAGATTTCACAAAAAATGTTGAAAAAACGGCAAAATGAGGTAGAGCGAAACATTTTTTTGTTCGACGAAGTAAAAAAAATGGGAGCGCTATAATAGCCGGCTGAGAAGATGAGGGCAGCTATTAAAAATGACAATTTGACCTTGAATTACCGCCTTCCCAGAAACGGCCTCTATTCTTACAAAAAAGACAGCACCAATACAATCCAATTCTTGGATTGTCAAAAACAGGAGCACTATAATAGCCGGCTGAGAAGCTGAGGCGGCTATTAAGAACTTCTAACGATAAAAAAACATTGCCTGTTCGAATTCACTGCAGAAAACTTTTGCTTACAGACCTTAATTACACACATGAGCTTCTTTGATCTTGAACTGGTTTAAATTGAACTGATTTGAACTTAAGTTTCAAAGTGCAAAAAACATTTTCTTGAGTGAGGTAAGTCATGTATGATCAAAATCTAGTCACGCAAATGACCTAAGAGCTTTTGCTAAGTAGAGTGTAAAATGACTTCACACGCGCAAAAGTCGTTGGAAAGAGCAACAAACATTCAGACAAAACAAGAAAAACCAGGAAAAGCGGAATGGATCTCAGCCTACAGCTTCGCAGCCATAAAGATATACGATTACAATAATTGCCTCACGCTTCGTTGAAGAGCAATTAAACAACTTGAGATCTCAGCGAGTCCAAAAACAAACATAACCAACTAACGTTGGGTGAATTGCTCTTAAATGACCAGCGAGCGGTTGGCTTTGTCTAACGACTGTGGGAGGGGGTCATTGTCTGCACGGGGCCTTTACGGCCTGAACGATGTGCAGGGGCTGATGTGCGGGGGGTCGACCTTTAAAAACGCCCTTCACACCATAAGTATATGTATCCAAAACAGTTTCTGTGAATCGCATACTTGGAGACTAGTGAGCTGAAAGGCTCTAACAAAACTTAATGCCCGCCGGGCGCTACATGTTTATCCCTTCCCGGACAAAATGTCAAAGGGGTCAGACGAAAAATCGGTCAAGCGAAAAATTGCGAAAAAATACCAATAGGACTAATATAATTGCTACAAATTTTGTTTGAAAGCAATTAATCGACGTAATCATCCATCATTGGACACAACCGTTACCTTGCCGAGCGTCTCGAGGAGTGCTCGTGAGGTGATTTTGCTTGTGAGCCCCACTCCCAGTCAGGATGCGATTGAAGCTGTCATGCGATGTCATCTCGCTGTGCTCCTCCCTCCCATGTTCAGTATTCGAGTCTACAATGAGAATCGGGTCACTTAATTTAGCCGTTAGCAGCGAGTTACCAGTTGAAAACAGTAAATTTTCTCAACATTCTAACTTCATAACTGTTTGAAAAATGTGACTCACGCTTTTATGTTTCCATGAACACGCCACCATGCAAGCAATTGGTGAAAAATAAAACAACTGCATTATTAGCTTCATAAAAAGCTCAATGAAAAAATGAAAGTATGTCAAGGAATACAAACTTAGTTCATTAGAGAGACAATTAGAATCAATATTTTTCTTAATTTTTGGAATACTTTTTACAATCCATTCTTTTGAAACAGTGAGGGAGGGGAGTCAGTAGTCAAGCGTTAAAATTGTGTGAAAAAGCTCAAGCGATTAAAAATAGGAAACAGACGAGATTTGACTTTTGAAAAGAAAAGCGGTTTTTATCGCAAGATTTTTGAACATAGATCCGAAAATTCAAAAAGACCCGCTAAATTTATGGAAAATAGACGCCATTGATTGGCATGACTGAAACAAGCCGAGGAAAAATTCATTGTTTTACAAAAAAGTGCTTGTTATTAAAACACTGATTGAGGTGAGCCAGAAGTAAAGCCAAAAAATTATGACAAAAACGTGACAACACGGTGATTGGACTAAAAAAATGAAGGATTCAACGATTCAATGTAAGAAACAGGCAACGATAACTGATGTCACTAACTTGAAAATTGCGTGCTATTTTGATTGAATTTTGTAGTTAGGCACACTCCTGTTTCTAAATAAGCGGATAGTTCAAAAATTGATTCAAACTTGGTTTGTGAGTAACTAAACGCATCAGATCTGATATCTAAGACCAATGAGAACAAAATTCAAATAACGCGTTATGCGTTGGGGGGGGGGGAGCATGCGGCTCTAAGATAGCAGCTCAGCCAGTTAATGACCTAGAGGCTTTACCTGTTTCTGAGGACAGAAGTTGAAAGGATCAGAAGAAAAATCCGTCAAGCGAAAAATTGCGTAGAAAGACTACTGTAATAAAGTAAATGCTATAAATTTTGTTCGTGAGAAATTAATCACAATAATGCGCATAAAAACTCCAATAAGAATACAAAATGAGGTCATGCATCCAATTCAGACGGAACTGAATGAAACAAAGAACAAAAAGCAAAGTTGAAGTAAGAGTGACGTCTTATGGTCGTCACAAAAATCTTGACAAAACAAAACTAAGAGAAGGTCAAAATAGCTCTCTACCGCAGCTATTAAAATTCGTCGAAGCAGTAGTAGAAAGAGGGTTACAAAAGTAATACAAAACACCGTCATTTAAATAGTTCTACCAAACAGGTTCAAGGCCGAGATAATTAAAACAGTTGCAAGAACAAACATAACACTAAAATAGAAGTGTAACCAAAAAGTTTGTAGGCTTTAATTTTAAAATTGAACCTCCCTAAGCCCTTTTTGCAATCTAATTTAACTACTAGGCTAGCAGGCATAAAAAAAACTCAAAAATCAATGACTTGAAAGTCGCCAAGGTCAAACCGGTCAGAAAGAAATTTACATAAAGATACACGACAGCATTTGCTGCTTCGCATTTCTATAAAGAGCAATTTAAAATTGTCTACACAGAGTCGAAAAACTAAAAGCCATACTGCCACTCAGAACCACATTAGTCAGAGAAAAATTAAAACGGAAACGCTTTTAATGCTGCGCACGAGCAAAAACCGCTCGCTCAGCAAAAATTTGACGCTCACAACTAAAAACAAATACCAAGACGTCCACTAAAGTAATCAAAAGCTTACAAAAGAACAAATCCCTGTGCAGCAGATACCCCTAATCAGCTCCTCATACACGCTTCTCTGGAGTAATTTAGCTACAACGCTCTTGAAAACCTTTAACAACAGCATATCAAAAAACTTCAAAAGTCATAAAATAGTTTGAAAGAATTAAAAATCCATTCAGTGAATTAAGTGAGTGAAGTCAAAGTCAAACGTGAAAATCGTGCCTTATGTAAAACGAAAAACGTAATCAAAAGGTAAAGCGAATTAAAAGAGGAGAGCGCCTAAATAATACCTGTTAGAGGCTGACGGAGGCTATTACTCACCCTTTCTTCTGAAGCCCCCTACTGTTCAATTTTGCTCAACAATTCGACCTAAACTTCTTGTTTCAAAAACTTCAAAAACTATCCATTAAAATATGGGAGTAGGGTTGGGATAGCTGGACGAGAGGGGTTCTAAGAAGACGGATGGAGGGGGTCAAACTTTTATTATTACGAACCGCCCTTCGGACGTCTCCTCAAGGTGAATTGCTTATTCATAGATCAGTAAGACGTAGGGCTCTATGAGAGTTGATCAGCAACTTAATGCTCTAAAGGCTTTGTCATTTATCCCATTTGTGAGGACGAAAAGTTAAAAAGCTCAGAAAAAAAATCCGCCAATCGAAATATTTCAAAAAACCACTGAACTAATATAGCATGAAAGTTATTTAAAACTTGACTTATAAAGCAAGATGTCTTGCATCCATTTCAAACATCCCATTCAGACATAACTGAAAGAAAAAACAAAAAGTAGATTTAAACAAAAAGTGAGCGTAACGTCTTATGGTCATAAAAAACTCTTGAAACAAAAAAATAAGAGGTCAAAATAGCTCCCTGCCCCAGCTATAAAAGCTTTGTCGAAGTAGTAGAAACAGTTATCAAACCTTCTATTCATACCCCTTAGTTTTGTTCAACAATTTGAACTAAACTCCTAGTTTGATATGCGGAATTTCCTGTTTCAAACGCACTTCAAAAACTACCGATCAAAAAATTTCTTGTCGTGTCGTATGAAAAGGTTCCCAAATAATTGAACAGCTGACCGTGGATGTTAATTAGAACATAAAATATAAATCTAAAATATAAATATGGCAATATAAATACGCCATTTAAGTCTCACAACAAAACGCACCTCTTTCAGCAAATGCAAAATTGGCATTTTTCTGGTGTAGCAAAGTGAGCTGACATTTTATTTAATTCGTGACCTTTGATGGAGTAATGAAATTAGCTTAGATAGGTGAAAACAAATTCAAGCTTAGCCCAAAAAAATCAAAATTAGGTACTGCAAATTTTTGATTCACGGAGTAAAAATTGAGCGTAAAACAAGAATAACCTCAGAAGCCTGAAATGACAGCGGCTATAAACGAAAATCCAATAACCACTAAATTAAAAATGAAAGGAACCACAGACAGGCCACCAGAAAAAAGCTGCAACAGCTTTGTAGAGATCTGCAGCCTCAAAAAATTATTAAAAAAACTAGCTGTGGCTTAGGGAAGCTAGCATTGGGAGCAGTGATTGGGAGGAGTAGGGCGAGGGCGCAAGCGGTGGGGGGGGGGGGGGGGGTAACTATTCGGAGTAAGAACCACCCTTCATACCATGAAGTTGTCTCCTTAAGGTGAATCGCACACTTAGAGACTAGTGAGACGTATGGCTCTAAGAATGCTGCTCAGCCGCTTAATGTCCTCTGGGCTCTTCCTGTATTTTGTTTTTGAGCGCAAAACGTTACAAAATTTCCATCACGCTGAAAATTGCATTAAAATAGACCACAGGACCGATCTAAATACTACATACTTAGTTTGAGCAACCAATCACGCCAACGAACAAAAGAACTCCCAGAATAAATAAAAGCAAATTTGAAGTTAGCGCGACGTCACAGGTCGTAACCAAAATCTCGACAAAATAAAAAAACCGAAGAGAAAGTCATTAATAGATCCATACCGCAGCTATCAAAACTTTGTCGAAGTAGTAGTAGAAACAGCGTTAGAGAATTATTCCCAAAAAATTCCTTTAAATATTTGCACCGAAGAGCTTCAAGGCCAAGATAATTGAAACCATGGCAAGAACAAACTAACACCAGATAATTGCAACCCAAAACAGAAGACAAAAATTGTCAAATTCAGCGTCACCAAGCCCTGTAACTTATCTCATGTAACAGCAACGATAGAACAAAACTATTTAGATCAAACAAAACTGAAATACCAATGATGTAAAACTTATCTAAAATTTAGAACAGTCAAAAACATTTGCATTAAATGACGCACATGACAGCAATTACTGCTTCACACTTCATTCGATAGCAATTTTCAAAAATCTGTACCTACAAGTATCAGAAAAAAGCTTTCTATAAAAGAAAAAAGCTTCCTATAAAACCAAAACAAAACATTTCATAAAAGATAAATCAAAATCACCAGCATAGCTAAAACAATTTAATATCAAACGCCTAATAACAACCTAAAACAGCCAAAACGACAAAAAATAATCTTTTAAAACGATACGAACACCCAGTGGACCCACTATAGTTAAAAATAAAGAACTTTTAATAGAAGAATGAAACTGCAGATTTGAAGTGACGTCATTTCATTGTACCAAAAATCTTGTCGAAATGAAACAAAAGCCAAAAGAAGGTCAATAATAGCCCCCTACCGCAGCTATTATCACTTTGTCGAAGTAGCAGTAGAACCGGAAAACAGCCACCGTTGACGGGCTTGACGCAACTGGTGATGGAGACAGAAAAATAAAATGGCAATTTTCCCCTAAATTTTAGTTTTCTAATTCGGTGTGCAGTTTGTTAGATCCAAAAATTATACTAAATAAGACTTCTATACTGAAAGCTGTTCAATTTGATACCATAACCAGCTAGCAATTGCACTAACGGACTTTGATACCATAATACATTATGACTTAATGACCGGGCTTTATCAGTTTTATCCCGTTTTTAATTTTGCTCTTTTGATATTGACCGTTTTTACCACATTGCGTAATTCAATACGTGAAAGAATTAGTTAAAAATTTGAAAAATTGAGTGAGGTAAGCCAGGAGACAAGGTTAAATCGTTACTTATGTAAAACGAACATAGCTGGCAGATTGCCAGAAAATAGCGGCAATAGATTCGTAGATCGGCAGTCTAAAAAAAAAACAGTAAAAAAGAGAGACCAAAAAAATTTGTCTTCATTGAAGGCTGATCTGTTATATTTTGATTAAAAATCTGTATAAGTTATTGCTGCCTCTATTAGCTGATCCCAAATAACCTTCCTTTAGAGTGACACACACCCATTTGAACTTATCTCTTTGAATTAAAGTCAATTTCAAAGTGAGGAAGTCATTTTGGAGAGTGAGGTAAGTTAAGTGTGACCAAAAATTTAATCACGCGAATGAACAAAAAAACTCGCTCCACTAAGAGCGAAAACTGACGTCACGCATGAAATTCAGTTGAAATTGTATGAACGAATGAACAAAAGTGGCTGTGACGTCATATGGTCGTAACAAAAATCATGACGACGAAATAAAAAAAAAACCAAGAATACCGGAAACGACTCGAATCGTCGTGTAAAAAATCTCTATTCTAACTTGGACAAAATCAGAATATCGAAAAAACACTAGAAATAACAAAAATAGCAGACCAATATAACATAAAAAGCGTTAAAATTTTTTCAGTTCAGGGGTGTGGGTAGGTGTTGGTGGGGTGGGGGTTGGTAGGTGGGGGCAAGGTGTTGGTGGGGGTGTAGGTAGGTGGGTTGGGGCGTAGGTACGTTGCGGGGGGGGGTAGGTAGGTACAAGGGGTTGCGGTGGGGGGGGGGGGGGTGGTAGGTACGTTGGGTTGGGGTGGGGGTAGGTATGTTGGGGGTGGGTGGGTACGTTGGGGGATTAGGTACGTGGGGGGGTAGTTTTATTGGGGGGGGGGTAGGTAGTTAAATGGGATCAAATTTTCTCAAATTGAACTCTTCACCTTGAATTACAGACTGTTACCAATTGCTATTGCAATACATTACAAATTAAGCTATTGTTAAAGTCTAATGTTCGGAAACAGAAGTCAACAGTCAAAAACGGAGGCAAAAGCTCGAATATAAAGGAGTCAAAATTCAAGTCATGAACGAACTTGCTTTCTGCTAAAAAAAAACCTGTAGAATCTCAATACTCCTCTTCGAGTCGTAAAAACCAAGAGAAGGCCAATAATAGCCCCAGCTATCGCTGTGCAGCTATTAAAAAACGTGACCAAAAGGTAAAGCAACAATCTGTACTAAAGAGCATCAGAAAAAAATGCTTGGCACTCAATCCCAACAGAAAACATTTCCTTAAAAACGCATCAAAAATCACCGCAACAACTAAAAACACAAAAAAATTAACAAACGCCAGCTAACTACCCAAAAAGCTCAAAACATACCCGGCAGATTGCCGGAAAATAGCCGCCGTTGATTCCAATAAGCATGATTGGGATTGAAATAACAGAAGATATTGAAAAAAAAACGGATTTTTGTACAAAAACATTTTTTTAAGTCCGATTTATTTTGATGGCATTTCAAAGTTGAACATAACGTACTTCTGTTTCTTAGAGAGAGGCTACAGGGGCTACTATCAATACCAAACATACCCGGCAGATTGCCGGAAAATAGCCGCCGTTGATTCCAATAAGCATGATTGGGATTGAAATAACAGAAGATATTGAAAAAAAAAAGATTTTTGTACAAAAACATTTTTTAAGTCCGATTTATTTTGATGGCATTTCGTAGTTGAACATAACGTACTTCTGTTTCTTAGAGAGAGGCTACAGGGGCTACTATCAATACCAATAAGCATTAGAGATGGTAACTAAGACTTAAAGGAACGACGTTAAAATAGCGGGCATCAAAAATTGGGCTTTATGGGTTTATACCGTTTCTATTTCTGACATCCATTTTTGTACTAACTCTGTTCATTTTGAATTGCTTTGCTGAGCAACTGATGTTCAAAATCACTTTTAGCAGAATGAGAGAAGAGAGAAACTAGCCTAGAGAAGTCAAAAAGATTTCACGCAAAATGTTGAAAAGGCGGCAAAATGAGGTAAAGCGAAACATTTTTTTATTCGACGAAGTAAAAAAAAAAAAATATAGGAGCGCTATAATAGCCGGCTGAGAAGATGAGGGCGGCTATTAAACAAATAAAAACCATCTTGAGAAACTATATTGCCACCAAGTAGAACCCCTATGCTGGTAACTTTTTGATCACAGGTTGCATATTAAAAAGCAGTTCTTTTTGTTTCACAAATTTCTTTCCGAATAAAAGTTTTAGGGAAACAAACATGAAAATCCGCATTTGAAAACTGAGCTCATTTCAAATTGTTAAACAAATTTAAAGAGCAGAGGTTGTGAGAAGAAAGGCTGTTTCTGTTCAAATCAAATTTGTGAGGCAACGGGCGAGAGAATTAGTTGTGAAAGTTTTGCTGAGCAGGTAAATTTTTGGCCACGCGTTGCATTTTGACTTTCACAACTACTTCGCTCGCACGTTGTCTCACAAATTCGGTTTCAACACAAACTCACCCCCTCCCTCTCTCGCAATCTCTACTCTTTAATTTTGTATAACAATTTGACCTGAACTCAATTTTTACATGCGGAATTTCCTGTTTCAAATACACTCCAACAAAATTATCGATCAAAATAAAAGACGCTACATTAATTACTCCTTGTCATGTCATATAAAGGGTTCCTACGAATAACATAGGGGCTGACGCCGACTGTTAATCAGAACTGTAAGATGAACTGTAAGATGAATCTCGATATAAATACGCAATTGACGTCTTATAGCAAAACGAACCTCTTTCAGCAACTGCAAAATTAGGACTTTTTCTGGTGTAGGAAAGTGAGCTGGCATTATTATTATTAATTCCTGCCTCTTTGCTCGAGTTCCAGTTCTCCAATTCTTTTTCGAACAACTCATTGTCCTCTTTCACTACTTGTCTCAAGTCTTCTGGCAGAGAATCCAGGGACACATTACCATTCTCCTCTAAATGCGCAAAGAGCACAAATTAAAACTGCTAATTCAAGAACAACAGTCAGCATAATCAAAATAAAACTAATTTTAAATAAATAATTGAGACTGCAGCATATACCAAAACAAAGGATATCAGTTCCAAAATTTCACTCCAACTAATTAAAACAGTCGCTTTGTTTCCGGTTTTGAACATTCTGAAGTCTATTTTGTCTCAAAATTTTTTTGATAAGATGAAAAAATTGTCTACCCGAGCGTTTTTGAGGACCATATTGAGTTAAGCCAATAAATATACACCTTCAAGTTTACCGTAATTTGATAGAATCAACCATCGATTTTTTTCTATTATTAAAAGTCTCACCAAAAATATCATTGGAGCTGCTATCTACATATATGAGACAATATGCACTGCAAGAGGGTCTCGGGGCCTTTTCACCTCCGTACGATTCCTTCTGCACGTCAAATTTATTAGCTGATGTGACATTGGTGTCGTTGAATTTGAGCCAACTGGGCATTGATGATTTTGGACACGATTTGTCTCTTCTGGGCTGCACGAAGCACCAGTAGTGGCCCGAAAGAGCATCACCCTCGTGCACTAAGACTGCATGTAGCTTGTAAGGCATCTGTTTGACACACACAAAACCGAAATGTTTCTCACAGCCTCAAAAATGAATAAAACTGCAACTCAATTATGGTAATGACTTAGAGCGAAACTGGCTATTTCAAGCACAATACATTTCAATTGCAAATGAGAGAGAGAGAGAGGTAATAACATAGCCAGCAGATTGCCTCAGTAGCTGCGAAGTAGACTTGCATGTCGTAAAAAAGAGACAGAAAAATGAGTTATCGGCGCCTCTTAAAAAACTATACTTAATTTATTTTTTAGCAAACTTAAGTTATAAAAGCGCACAAATCATTTTGTTGAGTGCGATGAGTAACGTACGGTAAAAATCTACTAACGACATGCGGGACATTTAATTCAGAGGGGGTGTATCCTAGAGAATATTTGGGTGCAAAAACTTTTGCCACTGGAGAGGTCCGAACTCGTGTTCTCTAGGTAACAGGCAGAGTCCTTCACCACTCGTCGATTCAGCCTTTGCAGTCGCCAATTTCGATCACGCAAAAAAGCAAGAAATTACGCGTGAAAAAGGCACTGAAAATGTCAAGCAAAACAATGTTCTATAACAAAGTTGAAACTAAAAATCACAATCACACGACGAAACAGAAAGTACGGCAGGACAAGTCCTGAATTACAAAAAGAATTGAAACAACTAATGATCTTGCAATCAAATTTTTTTCAACACCAACTTGAAACTATGACAGTCAACAAAGCACGTGATCCTATATGCACGAAAGCAAACAAGGAACAAATATTACACATAATTCAAAGATTTCAATTTCCACGACTAAAAAGTTTTAAAGACAATCAATAAAAACAACACTGAATAAAAACATTGACATTAACCGTCCTAAGAATGAGTACACAAAGCAGCATTTTTGTTGAAATCAATAAGAAACCAAGCAAAAAAGGCAAAAACAGAAGGTTGGCAAAAATCAGTATCCTTAAAAATTAGTGGCGTCAAACTTATAAAAAAACAACACTACATAATAAAGAGCCAATTCACATCATAAAAAACAACTTTAGAAGTCATAAAGTAGTTGCAAAAGGGAAAAAACGAAAAAGAATAAGGGAAAAGTTCAAAAATCTTTCAAAAACAAATGATATCTAAGTCAATGAAAGTGATAGCTAAAAATAGGAGCTGGTAAATTGGCAAAAATACACCCCACTATAAAGCCACTGAAGCCAATTGTTGTCTATGAGACTATGTGACACGAGCACACAAAAATCGCCAAAAACGGGCAAATATAAAAGAAAAAATCAACAAATATGAAAGAAAAAGTTTAAAAAGTATAAAACTACCTCGATCAAATCAAGTAGCTAATTAAATCCATGCAACATTATGTCTCATTAGCGACCACTGCCCTCTGTCAAATATGAGGTTAAGTTAATAGACAAAATAAAACATATCCGGCACATTGCCGGAAAATAGCCGCCGTTGATTCCCATAACCAAGATTGGGATCCCATAACCAAGAAAAAAAACTAGTGAAAAAATGATTTTTGGAAAACAATTTTAAAAAACGAATTATTTTGATGTCATTTTGGAGCTGAACATACTCCTGTGTCGTAGTGAGACCACACATGGGCCAGTATCAATACCAATAAGCATTAGAGATGGTAACGAAGAACAAAGTTTGAGCTACGGGCATCTAAAATCGGGCTTTATGAGTTTATCCCGTTTCTATTTCTATTTCTGATTTCGTTTTTTGGTACTGACTCTGTTCATTTCGAATTGCGTTGCTGAGCAACTTAAAATTAAACAAAAACAAGACCTACAACGGACTATGAGTGAATTGGAAAAAACCATTTCTAAAAAAAATCAGATAAAACAAAAAAAATACAGAAAATCAAAGTCAAAATGCCGCAAGCGAGAGGAAAAAACCACTAGCGAGCAATGTAAATTTGATTCTAACAAAAAATAGGCCTGGAATGAACTATGAATGGATTGGGAAAACCATTTAGAAAAAAACCCGATCCAAAAAATAGAAAAAAAACAGTAAAAAACCAAAGTTAAATTGCTGCATGTGAACAAAAAACCATGCGCAAGAAAGCGAATTTTTGTTTCAACACTGTTTTCTCACTCTACTTAAAAATTAGAGCGAAAAAATTTCACGCCGCAAAACCACTCGCTTTCTCGCTCCATTTCCTTTTTCGTAGTGACTGAAATCACTACTCCAATTTGACTTCAAAAATCATGAGAATGTGTGAACAGAGAACTTAAAAAAAGACAGCGCCCCAATACAATTCAAATTCTTTGAATTGTAAAAAAGAGCGCTATAATAACCGGCTGAGAAGCTGAGTCGGCTATTAAACAATAACAAAACCGAGCAAAAACTTAAAATTAGCTTATAACTTTTAAAACAATTTGATTAAAAATCAGAGCAATGTCTTCAACAATTAGTTCCATTAATTAAATTTTAATTGGCATCCAATACGATCTGTCATTGATGAGATCGAGTGATAAGACAACAAAAAGTTCAACGTACAAAAATTCAGATATTGGCGGTAATGAAAACTATTTAATATGTATTTAAACAATTAAACATAGCCACCAAATAGCCGGAAAATATTCGCCGCTGAGGAAAAGGAAAAAAATGAAGTGAAATTGACGAAATTTTTCAGTGCCGAAGTGTTCTTATTTTGGGGTTCAAATTCTGCAAATTCGGTCAGATTCTATTAAGCATAAGACCCATGTCAGCTAGCAATCGCTTTAATAAACTTTGATCACCTAATGCACTATGACAATTACCGGACTTTAGATGTTTATACCGTTTCTTTTGATTCTGCTCTTTTGACTTTGACCGTGTTCACTACAATACGTAATTGAAGGAGTGAAAGAATTTAAAATCCATTCAGTTGAAACATTGAGTGAGGTAGGTCAGAAGTCAAACGTGAAAAACGTGACTTATGTAAAACGAAAAACGTGATCAAAAGGCAAAGCCAATCAAAAAACTATAGCAGGATAAAGTGATTTACAAACCAATGAAAAATTTAGAACTACTGTACCTGACCAGCAGAGCAGTTGAACAATGCCAGTCAAAACAAAAACAAATTAAGTTGAGAAACTCAAATAATCACACAAACTTAACACAAATATCATTGCTATAACTCATGAAACTTCTACTTTCGAGGCCAAATTTGATCCATTGAAACATACCCATTACGTAACCGACAAAGGACAGGCGAATTGCTCTCAAACGACCGGCGAGCGGTTGGCTTCTTCAGCAGCTAGCCACCTGGGGGGTGCATCGGGAGGGGGCTTGTGTGGCAGGGGGCAACAGTAGGGGGGTTCTTCAACCACTAAGAACCTTAACACCATAAGTATAGGTCTCCAAAACACATTCAATGAATCGCATACTTGGAGACTAGTGAGCTGAAGGGCTCTAAAAGCACTTGATGCCCTCTGGGCGTCCCCTGTTTATCCTGGTTTTAGAGGATAAAAAGTCAAATGGCTCAAATGAAAAACCAGTCCAGCAAACAAATGCATAAAGACAAACAGGACTAATATAATCGCTACAAATTTCGTTTGAGAGCAATTAAACACACGTTCAAGCTTTGAAGTTCATTGGCCAATAAAGATGAAAGAGAAATTTTAAAGTTTCCTTAGTTTTTTATTTCACAATATAAAACCGTTTTTGTGTCTCCAAGATCTGCCCAGTAACCCAACTGCAAGACCTAAACAAATATCATTGGCCGGTGAAGATCGATTTTTGAAATACTTATAGCAAAAATATTGCAAAACTTAGTGAGATGTTGCTCAAATTTGTCTTATTAATATCTTAATAACCCCTTCATTGTCCCTAGAGGCTATCCAGGAAACTAAAATGGCTAATAAAAACTGATAAACTAGGAACACAAAAAAATTTCAAAAACGGAAAAATTCAATTTAATCACAAAATTGCAAAAATCGAGATGTTAAAATGCTGATAATCTTTCCATTGCCCCTGTCAACTGGCCACTGAGGCAAGAAAAACGTGGCCACTGAGGCAAGAAAAACAACAAAACAAACTTTTTCAAGAAAAATTAAAGAAAAAGTTACAAAAAATTGAAATTTGTGATATTGAAAAGTTAAAAACCATCCATTACCACTATAAACTATGCGGTGACCCACTATCAAACCCAATAAGACTTTCGCTAGCCCCTCGACAAAAGTTATCAAAACAAATGAGAAAAACCTCACGTTTTATGAAAAAATTTGTAAGATTCGTCTTATTACAATGTTTCAAAACCATTGTGTTGTCAAAAAAAGATATGCAGTAACCTGTTATTGAACTCCAGAGAGACTGCAAGGCCCCTGGGGCTGGCGAAAATCAAAAGACAAAATAATTCAAATAAAAGGAAAAAAATTGCTAAAATTTGAAAAATGCTAAAATTCGTGATACTAAAACATCGAAATCCATTCTATTGACACCAACACAATGCATCAATCTATAATCAGACTTTGCAGGTTTTCAGCTCCCGGACAAAGTGACATAACTTCAAAAATTTATAAATTACAAGTTTTACGAAAAAACAGTTTTCAATCTTTATTTCCACTAGAAATTATGCATTAACCTATTATCATACTCCAAATGAGTTTCCCAGACCCCTCAGGCTGCAAAAACAAAAAAAATTAAAAAAAACTCGACATTTAGTAGAAAATAACTACTATTTTTGTGTGTCCGAGATCTGCCAAGTAACTCAGCTG
The DNA here is from genome assembly GCF_964194025.1 of Convolutriloba macropyga. Lineage (NCBI taxonomy): Eukaryota > Metazoa > Xenacoelomorpha > Acoela > Convolutidae > Convolutriloba > Convolutriloba macropyga. The sequence goes on along the minus strand of NC_134468.1, from coordinate 72,553,611 downwards.
CAAGACCTAAATAATGTTCATTGACCTCTGAAGGTTAAAAAACTTTTGAATACTTATCGCTAACAATTGCAAAATTTAATGAAATCTTGCACAAATTTGTCAAATTAATTTCTTCAGAACCACTTCATTGTCCCAAGAGGCTATCCAGTAACCCAAATTGAAGTCTTAAAAAGTGTAATTAGCTAACAAAAATTGATAAACTAGGAACTCGGCAACAATTTTCAGAAAATTTGAAAAAAATCAGGCCTCTAATTAGGCCTCTAATGAAACTTAATGCCCACTGGGCCTCTAATGAAACTTAATGCCTGTTTATCCCGTTTTGAATGATCAAAGTCATGAAAAATGTGTTAAAAATATTACAAAAAAGAGCATCAATACAATCCAATGCTTAGATTGTAAAAAGACAGAGCACCAATACAATCCAATTCTTGGATTGTAAAAAGGAGAGCGCCTAAATAATAACCGTTGAGAGGCTGACGGCGGCTATTAATTATATTCATTTAAGCTTGGTCAGCGAACGATTGGAACTGTCATTAATGAGACGAAGCGACAAAACAACAACAAATCTGGACAAAAACCACAGACATTTTTTGACAACAACTTGCGACAAAAAAGTTAAATCCTTTAGATATCAATAGAAATTATTGCACAGCTTCTGTTACGCTTTAATATTGTGCCAATGAGTCTGATTCCATTAAAAAACTGATACATAATTGTCTTAACCCTCACACCCGTAAGGGTAAAAACGAGATGACACAAATTCATCGGCTGAGCTATCATCACTCAACAAAATAGCCGTTTTTGGGCTTCAACGCATCAATTCGGGCTCGAAGAGAGTTTGATATACATGACTATTGTCTTCTCAATAAGAAAACGTTTTTAGATACATGAGAATTGAAAAACGTTTTTAAAAACATAAAAATTTTGAACATTCAACTATTTTGAAAGACAAGTGATAAAATGGCGGCATGTAGTCACCGGCTATAAACACTGCTGAAAGTTTCTGTCACAGAATACTAAAATTATTATGCCACAGAACTCCTCGCTGTCTTAAAACTTCAGTGGCAAGTTTTTCGATAAATTTGCGAACCACTGTGGGTCACTTGAGACTTTAAATTTCATGGCTGCGCAAGCACAAAAAAAAACCAATAAAATGACAAAAAGAACCTAAACCGACTAACGCCGGAAAAATTGCTCTCGAACGACAGGCCGGGCAATTGAATTCAGGGGCTGTAGCCTAGATAAACTTTATAAGTGCAAAAAAACGACCAGGGTGGTATCCGAACCCCTTTAAATTTGGAGTGAGAGCAATTCAGATCACCCAAAAATGAAGAACACAGGCTTTTAGAAGTCACAGAGAAGACAAACAATGTCCTAGAACAAAAGCGCAAAAACGGATAATTGAAAAAATTATACAAAAAGGACACGTAATAATAATTGCTTCAAACTTCGTTCGAGAGCAATAAAGAGCCCGTAACCTACCAGACTGCAAATAACGGAGTAAAAATTGTTTTCTTGAGTACTCTTCACCAATTTATATAGTTTCTTTTGAATTCGCTTATTTGATCATTAGTTCATTCGCCCACACTTTTGAATTCGCTTATTTGATCATTAGTTCATTCGCCCAAACGGATAATTGAAAAAATTATACAAAAAGGACACGTAATAATAATTGCTTCAAACTTCGTTCGAGAGCAATAAAGAGCCCGTAACCTACCAGACTGCAAATAACGGAGTAAAAATTGTTTTCTTGAGTACTCTTCACCAATTTATATAGTTTCTTTTGAATTCGCTTATTTGATCATTAGTTCATTCGCCCACACTCAAAACATATGATTTAAGTAAAAACTAACAATTCATGGTATTGCTATCATAACTAAAACTAGAAACGTCCTGGAAAGATAATACTCATTTTCAACTATGACAAGCTAAATAAATCTGTGACAAAAGCACTCCAGAGCAACGGCTTAGATGCGAAATACCACGTTAAATCCAGAGATGATTTAACAAGGTACATCATGAAGGAAGGGTTTATATATAGTTAAGTACAATCAAATAAAAAAACATAGCCAACTAACGTCAGAAAAATTGCTCTCGAACAGCTAGTGGGAGCTCTAATCTATTACAGCCCAGCCTGCTTCAGTGGGTTGGATGTAACTAAAATCACTAAGGGTCTTAAAATGACGTCATTAGAGGTTATTATATACCACTATAATTAATTAAAAAATAAGTGAAAAAAAACTGATTTCTGCAAATTTTTTATTTGAATTTTAGTACTGAACAGCCGAAACTTGAGATCAGCTGCTGATTTTTATGAAAGAGAGAAATTTAGATCACGCAAAACGAAAACGTCAACGGAGCAAAAGTCACTCGAAAAGTCAAAACGGTCATGCAAACATTTTGCAAAGAGACCAACACGATTGCAATAAATGCTTCAAACTTCATTCAAGAGCAATTAACCATTAGAAAATTCAACAGTAAATTTTCAACAGTCAGAGATCATAGAAGGACACCTTGATATCAGAAATGGCTTCTGACAAAAATTCTCAATGCTTTGTTTGAATTTCTCTGGTTCACAAAATCTTAATACATCTATTCCCTGGACAATGCATTTCGTTGACTGAGATGTCACGTGAAACCAAACTCAATTGCACAATAATTTAGAAGCTCTTGATAGCGATATTTTTTTTAATGAAGTCACGCGCAAAAACCGCTAGTGAGAGGCAGAAGTCATCCAGAAAATTTGTCTTCAGCTTTGTTGTGTGAATAAATGAAAAACGAAAAAAGAGCGTTAGACGACAAAAAACATAGCAGCACAAGTCTTGAAACATAATTCAAAAAAATTCATTGACAAAACACAGAAAACAATTGAAAAAAAAAAACCAAAAAAAAAATCAAAAACAGTAAAAACAAGTCAAATTGCCGCACGGCAGAAATCACAACAAGAAATCACAACCGAGAAAGCGAACTTTGTTCAAACACTGCGTTTTCACTATATAAAAATTTTTTAAAATTAACACCACAGAAAAGCTCGTTTTATTGCTCCATTTTTTGTTTCGGCGTGACCAGAATCATTACTCTTTGATATCAATTTGACATCGTAAATCATAAAAAAAGTGTGAAAAGATCTTAAATAAACATAGCCGGAGAAATGCCAGAAACCGATTTAAGAGCCGTCTCTGCCAAGTAAACAGCCCTTTCAAAAAATCGCTCCCTCCTAAAACAGCTCAAGATAAATGTAAAACATAACTCGCATATTGCCGGAAAATAGCCGCCGTTGACGCGCTTGATGCTGGACTGAAACAGAAATGGAAAAAAGTTTTTTTTGTTTTTTTTTCGGTGTCAAAAGTGTTTTAATTTGGCCTGCAGTTTCAGTTAGATTCTAATACCAAAATTAATTAAGCTTCTAAACTGAAAACTAAAAAGCTTAATACCGATATCAGCTAACAAACACTCTAATGAACTTTGATAACCTAATTCTCAATGACTTAATGACCGGGCTTTATCAGTTTATCCCGGCTCTTCTGATTTCGTTCTTTTGACATTGACAGTATTCACTACATTGCGTAAATCAATGAGTGCAAGAATTTAAAATCCATTCAGTTGACACAGTGAGTGAATTAAGTCAGAAGCCAAACGTGAAAATCCTGACTTATGTAAAATGAGAACGCAATCAAAAGGAATCAAACGAACAATAAAACGCAGTCAAACAAACTAAAAAAAGAGCGCCTAAATAATAGCCGTTTGAGAGGCTTACGGCGGCTATTAAAACCAATGACGTAAAAAGACCAAAAATCTCCAACAGCCTAAAACCATCACATCAAAGCAGCAGAAAAACCTCCAAATTAGCATAACAATAAAATTAATAACCTATAATCTTCAAAATACTATCCGACTAAGACAATCATTCTTAATAAAACTAGTTGAAACCTCAACCAAAAATAGCAGAAACAAAAAACCAGCTTGAAAAGCCGGACGTGCACAAAAAATCAGCTCGCTCAAAAAAAATTTCGCACCTCAATTTCCTGCTCTCCAATAAACAGCGGCATAAATATAGCCTGCAAACTGCCGGAAAAAGCCGCCATAAACCCGATTGACGCACATTGGAATTAAAACAGAAAAAATGGACAGAACTTTTCAAAGCGAGATAGAAATTGAGAGAATTTATAAAAGCGTCAAAGGTTTTTATTTGGAGTTCAAATTCTGCATATTTGTTAAGATTCTAACATTAAACTTAATTCAGCTCAAAAACTAAACGCTATTAAGCATAATACTAATGCCAGCTAGCAATCTCTTTAATGAAATTTAATTAGCTAATGCACTATGACTTAATGGCAAGGCTTTTTATATCTTTATCACGTTTGTTTTGATTTTACTCCTTTTAGTTTGACTCTATTCACTTTATTACGCAATTCAATGAGTGAAAGAATTCAACATGCTTTCAGCATACAGGTAAGTCAAAAGTCAAACGTGAAAATTGTGACTTGGGTAAAATGAAAAACGTGATCAAAAAGTAAAGCCAACTTTAAAAAACATAGCAGGACAAGTCCTGAAATACAATACAAAGAAATGAATTAATAACTTAAACTACTGCACCTGACCAACATATCAATTGAACAATGCTAGCCAAAAAGAAAAACAATTTCAAATTTGAGAAACTGAAATAAACAAAGTAAACAAAAATATAATTACTACTAAAACTCATAAGCTTTTACCCTGAAGGCCAGGTCCATATAAATAAACCAAATAACCCACGCAGAAGCCTTGAAATAGGTTTATTGGCCAATAAAGACAAAAAAAATGAGAAATACATTAAATACTTAAAAAATAGAAAACTGCAATATTTATTGAAAGTTTCTTCATTTCGGAAAATTTAAACGTTAAAAACCACTTTTTGTCTATAGAATCTTTCTAGTAACACAACTTGAAGACCTAACAAAGTTTCAATGGCCAGTAACGCTCAATAAACTTCGACAAAAAATCGACAAAAAAAAGAAAAAAAAATTAAATTTTAATGAAAAGTTGCTAATATTTGTGATATTAATTTCTTTCCAACTTGTCCATTGTCTCCAGAGGCTATCCAATAACAAAACTTCAAGTGTTGAATATTTGTTTTGGCTCATAATGATCAACAAAATGGAAACCTGACAAAAATGGTCAGAATTACTAGCAGCCCGTCAAAGCATCACAAGAAAACCACTTATCGGAATAGATTTAAAAGAAATTAGCATTTCTGTTTCTTACTAACTCGGGCTCGAACCCATGCCACTTGTTTAACAGCCACTGGTGCTACCACATACGCTACTGACGCGTATTCTTAGAGTCCATTAACCTCTTTAGCAGCAACCTTTTAAGCAACGTTTTTGGTGTTGCTGTGTTTAAGGAGCGCTATGACTTTGCAGATAACGAGCTTCTATATGGTGGCATAGCGCGTCTCAGAACGCATGTACTACGCTAGGCTGCATGTTTAAGGATCGTTAAAACGCGCGAAGAATAGGAATTATACATAGATCGCATTAATATAAAGAAAAAAATTATAAAGATGTTTGAGAAAATACGAGCCATTGAAAAAAGACAGAAAAGAAGACAGGAAAGAAAAAAGACAGGAAATAAAAAAGACAGGAATGGATGAAAGAAAAAAGATAGGAATGGATGAAAGATAACACTTGCCCATTTCCGGGCAAGGAATATTCAGAGCAATTTTCGGCACCATTACGGTCGCAACCCGATGCCCCCGCCTAACCGACATAGGTCTTATCCCCTAAGCTACCAATGCGTATTACTTTTGTCTATTGCCCTTTCTATGTCATCTAAATGTTGCTCAATGGCTTTTCGGCTCGCCCATTTATTATAGGCGGCACGCTTAATGAGCGCAAAACATGAATATCAGAAAATTAATTACGATGGTATAGCGCGTCTCAAAGCGTATATGTAACGCTCGGTTGCAGCTACCAGGCGGTTAAATTGTGTGAAGATTGAATTGCCCTCAAACTCAAGTGCGACTTAAATTTAAAGAATAGATAGATGGGAACTACTTAAAAAACTACTTAAAAAGAAAGATATGAATTAAAGAGAAATAAAAAGCAGGAAAGATAGAGAAGTGGATGAACAACAACAACTACCCTTTTTTCAGCCAACAAAACAATTGCTATTTTCCGCAAAAGCTTGGGTGGAAACCTATGTCCCTCTCTTAGCAGTCATAGGTCTTATCCCTTACGCTGCGGATGTCTATTGCATTTGTCAAATGCTCTTTAAACAGCAGTATTTCTTGCTTGCTTGTTTCTGCTATGCGGCTTGCTCAATGACTACAACACATGGGAAGATAAGAAGCTCGAATATGATGAGAGAGAAAGAATAAGAGATAGAAAGAACGCAAGAAAACAATTTAAGTTAAGCGCCTTTTTCCGCAAATTCCCAGACTCAAACCCCTGCCCCTCGTTTAAGAGCCATTGGTCACATCATTTACGTTACCAATGCCGGCTGCTTACGTTTATTGCATTTCTATGTCAGCAAACTATTTCTATTTCTATGTCAGCAATTATTGACTATTAGGCTCGCTTGTTTTTGCTATGCGGCATGCTCTACGAGCGCAAAAACAGGCACTAATTAGTAGCTTAGATATGACAAGATGGAAAGAGAACAAAAGCACGAACGAACGAAAAAAATATATGCCAAATTTTTGCCCGGTAAATTATAAGTCAGGAAGTCATTTCTATATCAGCTTAAGCTCGCTTTGTCCGATTAAGCTTGCTTGTTTTTGTATTGCCGCATGCTTGATGAGCTCAAAACGTGCGCGAAAAAGGAGCTTAAATATGGCGGTATAGCGCGTCTCGAAAGGCATATGTGAAGATGTGTAAGCACATATGTGAAGAAGCACAAACATGAAGCTTAGTGGCTTAAACATGGTGGTATAGGTATTCCCGTTACCTTTAACATATAGATAGATATAGATAGATAAAAAAGAGTAAAGAAAAACAGCAATCAAAGACAGGGGCAAAGAGAAAATAAAGAAAGACAGAAAAGACAGTAAAGAAAAAAGATTCAGAGGAAACAAAGAATGAAAAGACAAGCGAAAAAGAGAAAAGGAGAGAAACTAAAGAAAAGAGACGGATATGAAAGAAGAAAAGAAAGAGAAAGGAAGACCGAAAGAAAGAGAAAGAAGAGAAAAATAACAGAAAAGAAGGTAGGAAAGGAGTGAAAAAAGAACCACCGATAAGACAGACAAAGAAAGAAGAAAATAGAAAGGAAATGAAACACAGGAAACAAAAGAGAAAAGAGGAAGCAAAGAGGGAAAAGAACGAGAAAAACAGAGAAGAAAGAGAAAGAGAGAAAAGATAAAGAAAATCAGAAGAAAAAGGGAAGAGAAAAAGAAAGATGCAGAAAGAGATGAAAGAGACACAGAGAAAGAGAGGAAAAGAGAGAAAGAGCGGAAAAAACGAACGGAGAGAGAGAGAACGAAAAAATGTGAATAAACAATAAAAAGAATGAAAAGAAGAACGCAAGCATCTGCCCAATTTCACCCCCTGAAATTCTGCATCTTTATTCACCCGTACTCGGGCTCGAACCCATACCCCTCGCTTAACAGCCATATGTCTAACCCATTACGCTATCGATGCCCACTGCTGTGTATTGAACTTTCCAAATGAGCGCATTTTCGTCATTGGCTTTTTCGTCCTGTGCATTTCCGCTAAGCTGGATGCATAATTGAGCAAAAAAACATTTGCAGATTAGGAGCTTAAGCATGGTGGTGTAGGCTGAATGTTTAAGGACCAACAAAACATAGGAAGATAGGAGCGCTGTTAGTGATTGCGCTCATGTGCGGCTTATATTCCAAATATTAGATGAAAGGGAGAAAGTGGGAAACATAAGCAAAGAACTAAAAGATGGAGGAATAGACAAAGAACGAGAGGAAGATTATGTAACAATTAAAAGCAAAGAAATGAAGAGGAAGAAAAAGACAACCAACTCGCCAAATTTTTATCCCAGTACATTATGCATCATTCCCCCCCCCCCCCCCTACTCGGGCTTGAGCCCACAACCCTCGCTCCAGAACCACAACTAATGTCAAATCCATTGCGCTACCGACGCCTGTTGCTTTTGTCTATTGAGCTGCCTACATACGCAAAATTTTGGTCAATGGCTTTTTCTCTTGTTTTGGCTTAGCTGTATGATTAATGAGCAAAAAAACACTAGCAGATCACGCGCTTAAGCAGGGTTGTGAAGGCTGCATGTTTAAGGATTGTTAAAACATGTGAAGATAAGAGAGCCGTTAACCATTGAGCTCAAGGGCAACTTAAATTTAATACATTAGATTGAAAAAAAATAAAATGTATGATATCAAAAGCTTGATAACCATTCCATTGCACCTAGCAGCTATGCCGAAACATATTTTGCAACCCTAGAAGAAGTTGCCTGGCCACTGAGGCAAGAAAGAAAAACTGAACAGAAGAAACATTTCAGAAAAGCCAGAGAATTGCAAATTTTATCAAAAAATTGCTAAAATTCGTTACATTAAAAAGTTGAAAGCCGTTCCGTCACCACTAAAAACAATGCAGTAACCTATTATCAAACCCTAGAGATATACTGGCCTCTGAGACTGGAAAAACTCAAAACATGACAAAAATTTTAATAACTTGAAAAAATTAGCATCAGTTTTCATGTTTAAGTAGCAAAACATGTAGCTCTTTAAATGTCGGAAAAATCAATTATATCTTGCCAAAAGACCTTTATCAATTTTGAAAGAGGTCAATTCAAAACTGATCAAACAAAAAACTCGAAAATTGACAAAAAAAACGTGAAAATTTGCACCATATTGGGCCTCTAATGAAACTTAATGCCCACTGTGCCTTACATGTTTATCCCGTTTTGAAGATCAAAGTCATAAAAAAATGTGTGAAAACAAAAGACAGAGCACCAATACAATCCAATTCATGGATTGTAAAACAGGAGAGCGCCTAAATAATAGCCGTTGAGAGCCTGACGGCGGCTATTTAAAAAAAACACTCTCTTTCCGCTCCATTCTCCAATTTTTTCAACACTTAGATCACTCCAAATATTCCCACGGTTTTCACTTCCTGCCTCAAAATTCATTCCTCTAAAATTCATTTAAAAGGCAATATTCCGATACTCCTCTTCGAGTCGTAAAAAGACAACAGCGCCCCAATACACTTCCAGTTCTTTTAATTGTAATAAAAAACCGGACCACCGCAATATAGCTTAGCTCAGCTGACAGCTTCGAAGCACTCATAACTTTAGAAGAAGCTTTTCAAAAACGGTATGTGCAGTTGGTATCTAAAGGGAGCTCGATAAAAATTATTACAAAGACTGACTCACAGTTTTTAGGGAGTCCTGATTGTACATGGCTTCAACTTGATTGGTCACATCCTGCAGGCCTGCTTCTAGGTCTAAAACAAAAACATGTCATTTCGTCTCCAGACAATTTGACAAAATGAAAAGCTCGTGTTGCAGCTGTGAAAGAGACAGACCTTGAATCTGGCGTCCTATTCTACTCTTCCACATGGTGAGGGTGCTGATTACATTCCTCATATTGCTGTTACTTTCCTCAGACAGTACCGTGCTATCTGAAACAATCAGTTACATATGTACCTCCACTTGTGCATTAACAGCCAAGAACCCTGCATCAATACTGACAAAGTTTTCAAATTTGATTAAACTGTCACGTCATATGAGCCTTTTATCCACTAAATACATCACTGAATTCAATCTGCATCTTTTCCATTAGCTCCTTACGAAATTACAGCGGGTGGGAGCTATGATTAGAACAACCCTAAAATACATGAATTACCTGCTTCACTTAGCCCATCAGATTTGGCGCCAGAATGTGGAGAATCTTTCATTTCGCCAGTTATCATGTCTTCTCCAGAGGTGGAGGACACAGAATTTCGACCTGGCGACCTACAAATCAAAATGAAGAACGTTTGGGTACCAACTTCATACATTAGAATAACATAAACCGACGAATGTCGGAAGAATTGCTCTCAAACGACAGGCGGGTAAAAACATTGACCCCACCAGGATTCGAAACATTAACCTCCCGATCCATAACCTCATGCACTGACCACTCGGCTATCAGGCCTTTCTTATTTCTATGCTGCAACCGATTTTATATTAGCAACAGGCTTTACTTCGGAGTGAGAGCAATAGAAATCCCTCAAAAATGAAGAACGGAAGCGTGCAAAAGTCACTTAAGAAGTCAAAGAATGTTCTAGAAGAAAAGCGCAAAATGGTCAAACAAAAAAACTTGCATAAAAAAGACCAACACGTTTACAATAATTGTTACGAACTTCGTTCAAGAGCAATTAAGAAGTACACTAGCAGGCCCGCAAAACAATAAGAAAATCAATTACACGAATAAAGGTTTAAAAGAAGTAAAGGTTTCCTTTACGCACAAACTCGGCCTCGAACCCATGCCTCTCGTTTAACAGCCATAGGTCTCACCACTTAAGCCATCTATGCGTATTGCACTTGTCTTTTGCTCTTTCTACGGCAAATTTCTGGACAACGGCGTTTTTGACTTTCTTGTTTTTGCTATTCCGCATGCTTAATCAGCGCAAAAAACTGTGCATATTAGGAGATTAAAAATGATGGTAAAACGCGTCTCTAAACGCATTTATTACCCGAGGTTGCATGATTAAGGACCCCTTAAACATATTACGATAGGATCGCGGTTGACCATTGTGCTCAATTGCGACTGATATTGACAATAAAAAAAGGAAGATTAGACAATACGACTAAAACTGCTCAAAACTTAGTTTCATAGCAATTTCATGGATAATGGTAAAAGAAAACTACTTCAAATATTAGATTAGCAGTCCTCATCTTATGAACTGCGCTATAACCACTACAAATCAACGTTTCTCACAATCGCTTTATCTTATCAATAAACATAGTTCAGATTGAGAGCATCTGAGATCACGCAATCAAGAAAAGCGTGAAAAACTTAGTTGAAAGCTAGGAGTGTTCTAGATTAGCGCACAATCTGTAACGCGAAAACTTTGCAAAAAACACAATTACGATAAATACTTCAAACTTCGTTCCGGAGCAATAAAAAAACTCGTAATACCCAGGTCATTAAATCCTGCCTCCGGGAGAGCACACTTTCAAGCCCTTATAGCCTCGTGGTGACTGCACCTGACTAACAGTGTTTTGTCCCAGGTTCGATTCTCATACATCTAATTTGAGCCTTTTAGTCCATTGACCACTCTCGATATGTTCGCTTATTCATGCTGCTCAATGCGGCTCTTAAACATGCGCTTCGAGAGGCCCCTTAAACATGCAAAAATTTTGTCCCATTTTAGAGCTACGCGCCTAATATATAGAAGGATTACCATTTTTCATCCCCAAAACACACACAGGAACATAAATTGTCTCGCGTCGCAAGAATTGCTCACGAACAACAGGAGGCATGAAGTTGATAAGAAATCTTCATGTCTACAAAAGCGAAGGTACCCGACACGGGTTCGAACTCTCGACCCTCAGAGTAGCAGTCCACCATCTTACCTACTGCGCTTTAACAACTACAGACCACCGCTTCTCACAATCGCTTTAATCGTATCATCAGACATTATTCCGATTGAGAGCATTTGAGATCACGCAAAAAAAATTGCATAAAAAAGACCAACACGTTTACAATAATTGCTGTGAACTTCGTTCAAGAGCAATTAAAAAGTACATTAATAGGACAACGATGCAAGCTTGTTGAACGCAACATGAGCAGAATGCAGTAGTAAAAATTGCAAAGAGACCAATAAGACCGGCCGACAGATCAAAGCAGCGGAGACTAGTAGTAAAAAGATCATACGCAAGGAATACTTCCAATCTCAATTAGCTTCAATTTTTCTGTTAATTTTTCGCAGAGCTTTAATTGTATAGGCGTTTTTGTGTTTGCGAACGCGTGTGTGTTTAAGACGCAGTTAAAGAGGCATTTCATCACGCCGAAGCAATACAGTGAGCGTAGAGACATTACAAGTATATAAAACCGAAGAAAAAACTACCCATCGCCCACATGCTTTTACGTCACCACAGCAGCATTGGGGAATTTCACATTAACAGACTAGCAAAACTTTAAGAGAGCGGCTCAGATATTTAATCCTTTCCGGGCTTTACCTGTTTATCCCAATTGCGAGACAGAAAAATTATTTACAAATTTAAATGCTACATTTGTTTGAGGGAAATTAACAAGAAACCAAATACTGTTTTAAATAATGACTTCCGTCAAAAATAAATTTGACCAAAATATTTCTTCCTTTTTTTAATTTTATTTCTTATATTGTAGTCAAGATGTCGGATAGCCGATCAACATTCAAAAAGTTATTATTAGTACAACAGACAAGATAAAAAATAACTTTGTTTCAAGATGACTTTCCCAAATAGTCGGATCTAGGTACCATCCAGCTTAAAATGTTGATATATGCAAAAATAGACATACCCGGCAGATTGCCGCAAAATAGTCGCTATTGATTCCCATAACTCCTATTGCGATTGAAAGCAGAAAAAATGATTGATGTAAAACTTTTTAAAGTGCGAACTATTCTCAATTCAATTTGTTGTTAGAGATACTCCTGTTACCTAATGAGAGGAAACATAGACTATGAAAATCGATATGCATTGAATGTGGCAACTAACACTTATCAGAACAAACTACAAGTAGCAGGCATCTAAAATTGAGCTTTATAGGTTTATCCCATTTCTATTTTTAACTCCGTCTTGTGATTCTGTTCATTTTAAATTGCTTTGCTGAGCAACTGTTGTTTAAAAGCACCTTGAGCAGTATGACCGAAGAATGAGACTAGCCTCGAGAAGTCAAAAAGATTTAACGCAAAATGTCGAAAAAGCTGCAAAATGAGGTAAAGCAAAACAATTTTTTATTCGACGAAGTATAAAATGAAAAAAATGGGATTGCAATAATAGCCTGCTGAGAAGATGAAGGCGCCTAATAACAACTCAACATAGCCCGCAGATTGCCGGAATAGCTGCGAAAGAATAGACCTGCGTTCTGTATAATAGAGATAGAAACACAGACAGATCTAAATAGAAAACAAAGTCGACGCTGCTCAAAAAGCTAGGTAAGAACCATCCAGCGATAAATTAAAAAAACTTGTTGAAATCCCGCAGAAGCCTCTTATTAGGTACCTTTACTGCACATATGAGTTCCTTTGACCTCAAAAAAAGTCATTTTATTGAATGAGGTAAGTCACTTGTGATCAAAATCTAATCACGCAAAAAATTTATGCTATAGAGAGTGAAAAATGACGTCACGCGCGCAATTGTTGTTAGTGAGAGGAAGAAGTAATTCAAAAAATTTGATTTTTCAGCTTTGCTGTGTGAAAAAATGCAAAACAAAAAATAGCGTCAGACGACGAAACAAAAAAAAACCAAGAGCACCGCAATATAGCTCCGCTTAGCTTCGCAGCTATAATAAATACTTAGCTGACATGAACTAAAGATATTGGTAAATTTACGCTGTTAGAAGATGCAGGAGCTCACGCAGTGGCAACTACGCACAATTAGAACACATGCGTTACTTTCTAATTTCACTTAAGAGAAAAAAAATTGAAAATAGCACATATGAGTTCCTTTGACCTTAAACAAATTCAAATTAAACTTGAGTTTGAAAGTGCAAAAGTCAATTCATTGAATGAGGTAAGTGACTTGTGATCAAAATCTAATCACGCAAAAAATTTATGCTATAGAGAGTGAAAAATGACGTCACGCGCGCAATTGTTGTTAGTGAGAGGAAGAAGTAATTCAAAAAATTTGATTTTTCAGCTTTGCTGTGTGAAAAAATGCAAAACGAAAAATAGCGTCAGACGACGAAACAAAAAAACCAAGAGCACCGCAATATAGCTCCGCTTAGCTTCGCAGCTATAATAAATACTTAGCTGACATGAACTAAAGATATTGGTAAATTTAAGCTGTTAGAAGATGCAGGAGCTCACGCAGTGGCAACTACGCATAATTAGAACACATGCGTTACTTTCTAATTTCACTTAAGAGAAAACAAATTGAAAATAGCACATATGAGTTCCTTTGACCTTAAACAAATTCAAATTAAACTTGAGTATGAAAGTGCAAAAGTCAATTCATTGAATGAGGTAAGTGACTTGTGATCAAAATCTAATCACGCAAAAAATTTATGCTATAGAGAGTGAAAAATGACGTCACGCGCGCAATTGTTGTTAGTGAGAGGAAGAAGTAATTCAAAAAATTTGATTTTTCAGCTTTGCTGCGTGAAAAAATGCAAAACGAAAAATAGCGTCAGACGACGAAACAAAAAAAACCAAGAGCACCGCAATATAGCTCCGCTTAGCTTCGCAGATATAATAAATACTTAGCTGACATGAACTAAAGAGATTGGTAAATTTAAGCTGTTAGAAGATGCAGGAGCTCACGCAGTGGCAACTACGCATAATTAGAACACATGCGTTACTTTCTAATTTCACTTAAGAGAAAAAAATTGAAAATAGCACATATGAGTTCCTTTGACCTTAAACAAATTCAAATTAAACTTGAGTTTGAAAGTGCAAAAGTCAATTCATTGAATGAGGTAAGTGACTTGTGATCAAAATCTAATCACGCAAAAAATTTATGCTATAGAGAGTGAAAAATGACGTCACGCGCGCAATTGTTGTTAGTGAGAGGAAGTAATTCAAAAAATTTGATTTTTCAGCTTTGCTGTGTGAAAAAATGCAAAACGAAAAATAGCGTCAGACGACGAAACAAAAAAACCAAGAGCACCGCAATATAGCTCCGCTTAGCTTCGCAGCTATAATAAATACTTAGCTGACATGAACTAAAGATATTGGTAAATTTAAGCTGTTAGAAGATGCAGGAGCTCACGCAGTGGCAACTACGCATAATTAGAACACATGCGTTACTTTCTAATTTCACTTAAGAGAAAACAAATTGAAAATAGCACATATGAGTTCCTTTGACCTTAAACAAATTCAAATTAAACTTGAGTATGAAAGTGCAAAAGTCAATTCATTGAATGAGGTAAGTGACTTGTGATCAAAATCTAATCACGCAAAAAATTTATGCTATAGAGAGTGAAAAATGACGTCACGCGCGCAATTGTTGTTAGTGAGAGGAAGAAGTAATTCAAAAAATTTGATTTTTCAGCTTTGCTGCGTGAAAAAATGCAAAACGAAAAATAGCGTCAGACGACGAAACAAAAAAAACCAAGAGCACCGCAATATAGCTCCGCTTAGCTTCGCAGATATAATAAATACTTAGCTGACATGAACTAAAGAGATTGGTAAATTTAAGCTGTTAGAAGATGCAGGAGCTCACGCAGTGGCAACTACGCATAATTAGAACACATGCGTTACTTTCTAATTTCACTTAAGAGAAAAAAATTGAAAATAGCACATATGAGTTCCTTTGACCTTAAACAAATTCAAATTAAACTTGAGTTTGAAAGTGCAAAAGTCAATTTATTGAATGAGGTAAGTGACTTGTGATCAAAATCTAATCACGCAAAAAATTTATGCTATAGAGAGTGAAAAATGACGTCACGCGCGCAATTGTTAGAGAGAAGGAAGAAGTAATTCAGAAAATTTGATTTTTTCAGCTTTGCTGTGTGAAAAAATGCAAAACGAAAAACAGCGTCAGACGACGAAAGAAAAAACCAAGAGCACCGCAATATAGCTCCGCTTAGCTTACAGCTTCGCAGCTATAATAAATACTTAATTGACATGAACTAAAGATATTGGTATATTTAAGCTGTTAGAAGATGCGGGAGCTCAGGCAGTGGCAACTACGCATAATTAGAACACATGCGTTACTTTTTAATTTCACTTAAGAGAAAAAAATGAAAATAGAAGTCAACCGCACGTGGAAAAAAATTGCTCTCAAAAAGAATTCGCTCGAACACCAATTTGTCATTCAAATTCAATTTTTGTTTGAAAAAAAAACAAACTTCAAACTTAATCACTTTTTTGCCCCCTTTTTTACTCCAGCTTGACTAAAGTTAAAACTTTAAACTCCTCGATGACCACAGAAAGTGTGAACAGATCTTTTAAAAACGAAGCGCACCAATAAAATCCAAATCTTTTAGAATGTTAAAAAAACAAAAGAAAGAAGACCACTAAAAGACCAACTATTGCTTTGCCGCAATCAATAACTAGCTATTACTTGAAGTGTTCCATAAAATCTCGCATTATAGGACAGTTGACGCAATCAGCAGTATCAATGGCTAATTTTGTTCACAAGAGAGCCAAAGTAACGCATACAAAAACGAAGCACATAAGACTACTGCTTCCGGAACCCGTTATTGATGGTTTCACTCGTTCTCTGGCCTTGTTTCAACCAATTAAAAACATGATACGAAAAACATACCCAGCAGATTGCCGGAAAAAAGTCGCCGTTGATTCCCATAACCACGATTTGGATTGAAAGGAGAGAAAATGGAAAAAAGTATTTTTGTAGAAAAACAATTTTAAAGTGCGAATTAATTTGATGTCATTCCGTTGTTGAACAGACTCCTGTTTCATATAGTGAGAGGACAGAGGGTCTAGTATCAATACCAATAAGCATTAGAGACGGTAACAAAGACTTATAAGAACCAGTTTCGAGTAACAGGCATCTAAAACTGGGCTTTATGGGATTAACCCGTTTCTATTTGATTTCGTTTTGAATATTGACTCTGTTCATTTTGAATTGCTTTGCTGAGCAACTGCTGTCTAAAAACACTTTTAGCAGAATGAGAGAAGAGTGAAACTAGCCTACAGAAGTCAAAAACATTTCACGCAAAGTGTTGAACAAGCTGTGAACTAAGGTAAAGCAGGACAAGTCCTGGCGTACAATTCAAAGAATTTGCATTACCTAAACAAAAAAACTAGACCTAGAACGGACATTTCTAAAAAAAAAATCAGATAAAACAAAAAAAAAACAAGATCAATGTCAAAAAGCCGCTAGCGAGAACAAAAAACCACTAGCGAGATATGTAAATTTGATTGTAACCAAAAACTAGACCTAGAATGAACTATGAATGGATTCGGACATCCATTTAGAAAAAAATCCGATCCAAAAAGTTGATAAAACAGCACAAACCGAAGTGAAATTGCCGCATGTGAACAAAAAAACCGCTAGTGAGAAAGCGAAATTTTGTTCAAACACCGTTTTCTCACTCTACTTTAAAATTACAGCGAAAAAATTTCCAGCCGCAAAACTACTCGCTTTTTCTGTTTCGGCGTGACCCAAATCACTACTCCAAAAATTGATGAAAATGTGTGAACAGATCTGGAAAAAAGTTCTAATATACGTAGTCTAATATACGCTTAAAAATTGAATTCGGCATGAATTAGTACTGTTGAACATAGCCGGCAGATTGCCGGAATAGCTGCAAAAGAATAGACCTGCGTGCCATATAATAGAGATAGAAACAGATACAGATCTGAATTGAAAAAAAATCGACTCCGCTCAAAAAACTAGGCTAAAAAACTTTCAGCGATTAATTAATAAAGCTTGTTACATTATTCCACAGAAGCCTCTTATTAGGGACCTTTATGCACATATGAGTTCCTTTGACCTGAAACAAATTCAAATTAAACTCAAGTTTTAAAGTGCAGAAGTCATTTTATTGAGTGAGGTAAGTCACGTATGACCAAAATCTAATCACGCAAATAACCTAAAAACCTCCGCTAAAGCGAGTGAGAAAGGACGTCACGCGCGCAAATGCTGTTAGTGAGAGGAAGAAGTCTTTCAGAATATTTGACTTTTTCAGCTTTGCTGTGTGAACAAATGTAAAACGAAAAAAGAGCGTCAGACGACGAAACAAAAAACATAGCAGGACAAGTCCTGACGTACAATTCAAAGAATTTTCATTGACTAAACAGAAAAACCAGACCTAGAATGGACTAAGAGTGAATTGAGAAAACCATTTTTAAAAAATTCTGATAAAAAAATAAGAAAAAAAAAACAGAAAATCAATGTGAAAATGCCGCATGTGAACAAAAAACCACTAACGAGAAATGAAAATTTAATTCACACAAAAAACTAGGCCTAGGATGAGCTTTGAATGGATTGGGAAAACCATTTAGAAAAAAATCCGATCCAAAAAATCGAAAAAACAGTAAAAATCAGAGTGAAATTGCCGCATGTGAACAAAAAACCACTACAGAGAAACCGAATTTTTGTTCAAACACCATTTTCTCACTCTACTTTAAAATTAGAGCGAAAAAAATTCACGCCGCAAAACCACTCGCTTTTTCGCTCCATTTCCTGTTTCGGCGTGACCAAAATCACTACTCCAATTTGACTTCAAAAATCATGAAAATGTGTGAACAGATCTTAAAACATAGCCGGAAGAATTCCGGAAGCGACTCGAAGCACCAAAACTTCACAAAAATCTGAAGCAATTACCTTTTGTATGAAACCATTAACTCATTACCTCTGCGGGTCTGATCTAAAAATCGGTGAAATTTAAACCACTGTCACCAAGAGAAAGAAAATGCAGCAAAATTTTATTATTGAAAACGTTTGGTAACGTTAAAAAAGTCTGAAATATGTAGAATGGTCAAAAAACTGATAGCCTGACACAGCTGACAGGGCCATCAATTGCCCTCAGATAATTAACGATTCTAATCTCAAAAAGATCGCGGAAGCAAACGGCAGATAAAAACTTTTCAAAAAAGACAGGAAAGTCAAAATTATTCAAAAAAGAGTGCTCAAACTTAAGAATCAGAGAACCACTACAATTAGATTTCTAATCACGGCAATTAAGACAAAAATAATACATAATTCTTCCTTGTTGTATATATGCTAGACAACAAGATTTCATACTAATTCAAAAATTAAATTAATCATAGAAAAACAAAAGCAACAGAATAATATTCAA
Organism: Convolutriloba macropyga; assembly: GCF_964194025.1. Lineage (NCBI taxonomy): Eukaryota > Metazoa > Xenacoelomorpha > Acoela > Convolutidae > Convolutriloba > Convolutriloba macropyga. Next base: position 72,534,752 of record NC_134468.1, on the reverse strand, counting down.
AGGCAAACAATCGTCTAAAAACAATACCCAGCCCGGAATAAAAATGCAAGGAATAGTAATAAGTCGAAATGTTGGAAAAGACTTTCTAGCAAACTCCCAGTACTGCCTTATTTTGAATTAAATCAATTGCAAACCGAAGAAACCAAGATCTAAAAAGCTGAATTCATTCAATTTTTTAACAACTGAAAAAATCAATATAACGAAAACAAAAGTAGGTGCCAGGACAAAACTAGAATGATACAAACGAGAATGTGAAGAATATGGACACAATGTTAGGAACACCGTAACAAAAAGACAAATTCTTGATTTTTGAAAGTTAAAAATCAAATTTAAAAAAATCAAGAAAAACGAGTACATTTCATTGATCAGCATTCGAGACATAGAAAAGACAACGAGTCATTCGAGACAAAAATCCAGCTTGCGGAACAGAATAAAACAAGAAAAAGCAGAATTCAGATATACGAAACAATGAAACATTTTGCAAAAAAGTGGTCAAAAAATATTTTAGACTGCATTTATGAAAAAAATTTATCTGTTTTTTTCAAAAACTTAACACTAAAAAATGATTGAATTTTTATTGAAACAAAATTAAAGTCCCTCATCTTCCCAAAATACTATTTCTAGTAATTAAAAGCAAAATACAAACAAAAAACTGGAAAAAAAATTGTAAAAAACTACGAAAATCGGATTAGCAAATGTACAATTTTATGAAACAAAATTACATCGAGGTAGAAAGAGGCATTGAGTATATGAATTATCAAAGGCGAGTTGCCATATTAACTGATTTTTGACAAAAACAGCTAAAAGATCCAAAAATGAAGAAATTAATAGGAAAAAAATCCAAAAATTAACTAAAAAATCAGGAAATATGTGCCAATTTCGCATTTGAAACGCAATTTCAGGCTATGCAAAATACTGTGCTAACAATTTCCCGGGTTTACATTTCAACATAGCATCGATTAAAAATTATTTCTACAAAAAACCAAATTACAAGCAAAAAAACTAGGCCACTTAGACGAAAAAACGGCTAAAAACGGTTATCTATATGTGCCATTCAATCAAAAACTACTTTTCAATGTCAAAAAGTCATTCACTAAACGCAGCGCATGATCAAAAAACTTCTCTCGCTCAGAAAAAATTAGTTCACACTGCAATTTTACTCGCTTTCGCTTTTAGGTCAAAACATCGTCTGAACGAATAGTACTTCCGGTAAAAAAAAAAAAAAAACCTTAAGAAAACCAATACTCCTCTTCGAGTCGTAAAAAAAAAGACAGTGCCCCAATACAATTCAAATTCTTTGAATTGTAAAAAACCAAGAGCACCGCAATATAGCTACGCTCAGCTTACAGCTTCGCAGCTATAATAAAAAGATATTTCCCGCAACCTAGGTTATTTTATTGTTCATGTATTATTGTTATATTTGCGTTTACAATTGATGTAAACCGAAATTGTCAATATAATCTGACCGAACCTCATTTCAACGGTGTTATGATCCATTGAACCAGCCTCTGACATCTCGTCAGAAACAGTAAGCTTTCCACTTGTTTCTTGGTTAGCTTGTTTCTCTAAAGATGATGCATAATCAAGCACACACTGCAGTCCGTCTTTCAGTGGAATGCCTTTGGACCCAAATTCCTGCAGACTGAAACCAATTATTAATAATTCAAAAAAGCTCACAGGCCACAATGGCCCCGAATAATTCCTCTAGATTTATTTAAGAGTTTGGATTTGATTATTTGTTTATTTGCAACTCAATCGAATCGAATCGAAGTTAAATCGTTGCTGCTGTAGATCACGAATGTACTCTTACATTTACAAAATATGCTTATTAAAATATTCTCTTACAGGCACAAAAAATTTAGAAAAATAATATTTTCACGAAGCAGCTTCTGAAACCGAATAACGGAATTGAAAGATTTTACGGCTTAGTTTTGAACCCATATTAAAACACAGCTTCTCAATTTGCATAATCAATTTGCATAATCACAACAAATATATGACACCGACTTACTATTTAAGCTGTGAGTTCAATCGATTCAGATTGGCTTTCAATTCGGCCACTTTCTTTCGCTTCTCCCGAGTCGCACTCTGATTGGTCAACATAAATCGGTCGAAGTAAATCACCTCTGGAAATTGCAGACGATCGTGGATCTTCTCCGTCCTCTGTGAGGAGGGATTGTAAATAAAACGATTGAGGTTGAAAATGACTACTTTGGGCAATTTTGTAATCCATTGTTCACCTGTTAATGATTACGACTTATTCCATAGTATGTTATGTACAAAAATGAAAATAGGAACACATGACTGTTTGTTTTTGATTATTGAAATAGCTGATTATTTACGTGAGTGAAACGATTCATAACAAGGAGGATCGGTAATGTGCGTAAGCACAATGTTCCGACCCCGCTCACATTCTTCACTTAATTGGCTACCAAATGATGAGATAGAAAACTTGCAATCATAGCCGGCAGATTGCCGAAAAGTAGCCGTCGTTGACGCTCTTGATGCACATCGGGATTGAAACAAAAAAAAAACGAGAGATAAATTGATCCAATTTTTTTGTTTCTTTTTTTCAGTGTCAAAAAGTGTTCTAATTGGGCGTGCAGTTTCAGTTGGATTCTAAAACTATAATTGATTCAGCTTCTAAACTGAAAGCCTATCAGATAAAAACCAATGTCAATTAGGAAACACTCTATTGAACTTTGATAACCTAATTCTAAATGACTTAATGATCGAGCTTTATAGGTTTATCCCGTCTCTTTTGATTTTGAGAGTATTCATCACATTGCGTGATTGTTAGCGTGAAAGAATTTAAAATCCATTCAGTGAAGTAAATCAGAAGTCAAACGTGAAAATTGTGACTTATGTAAAACGAAAGACGTGCTCAAAAGGTAAATCGAATTTGAAAAAAACAGACTATGCGATATAGACTAATTTAAAACATCTTCATTGACTAAACAAAATCTAGACCTAGAACGAACTATGGGTGAATTGGGAAAACTATTTCCAATAAATCGGATCAAAAAAATTTTTCAGAAAAACTGAAAATCACCCGAATGTCAAAATGCCGAATGTGAACAAAAAACCGCTAGCGAGAAATGGAAATTTGGTTCAAAAAGGCCTGGGCTGAACTATGAATGGATTTGGAAAACCATTAGGAAAAAAATCCGATCAAAAATCGAAAAAAAATCAAGTGAAATTGCCGCATGTGAACAAACAACCGCTAGCTAGAAAGCTAATTTTTGTTCAAACACCGTTTTCTCACTCTACTTTACAATAAGAGTGAAAAATTTTTACGCCACAAAACCACTCGCTTTTTCGCTCCACTTCCTGTTTCGGCCCGACCAAAATCACTACTTCAAATTGACTTCAAAAATAAAGAAAATGTGTGAACAGATCTTAAAAAAAAGACAGCGACCCAATACAATTCAAAATCTTTGAATTTAAAAAAAACTAAATAATAGCCGTTGAGAGGTAAAAAAACGAGAGATAACTTGATCCAATTTTTTTGTTTCTTTTTTTCAGTGTCAAAAAGTGTTCTAATTGGGCGTGCAGTTTCAGTTGGATTCTAAAACTATAATTGATTCAGCTTCTAAACTGAAAGCCTATCAGATAAAAACCAATGTCAATTAGGAAACACTCTATTGAACTTTGATAACCTAATTCTAAATGACTTAATGATCGAGCTTTATAGGTTTATCCCGTCTCTTTTGATTTTGAGAGTATTCATCACATTGCGTGATTGTTAGCGTGAAAGAATTTAAAATCCATTCAGTGAACTAAATCAGAAGTCAAACGTGAAAATTGTGACTTATGTAAAACGAAAGACGTGCTCAAAAGGTAAATCGAATTTGAAAAAAAAACAGACTATGCAATATAGACTAATTTAAAACATCTTCATTGACTAAACAAAATCTAGACCTAGAACGAACTATGGGTGAATTGGGAAAACTATTTCCAATAAATCGGATCAAAAAATTTTTTCAGAAAAACTGAAAATCACCCGAATGTCAAAATGCCGAATGTGAACAAAAAACCGCTAGCGAGAAATGGAAATTTGGTTCAAAAAGGCCTGGGCTGAACTATGAATGGATTTGGAAAACCATTAGGAAAAAAATCCGATCAAAAATCGAAAAAAAATCAAGTGAAATTGCCGCATGTGAACCGCTAGCTAGAAAGCTAATTTTTGTTCAAACACCGTTTTCTCACTCTACTTTACAATAAGAGTGAAAAATTTTTACGCCACAAAACCACTCGCTTTTTCGCTCCACTTCCTGTTTCGGCCCGACCAAAATCACTACTTCAAATTGACTTCAAAAATAAAGAAAATGTGTGAACAGATCTTAAAAAAAAAGACAGCGACCCAATACAATTCAAAATCTTTGAATTTAAAAAAAACTAAATAATAGCCGTTGAGAGGCTGACGGCTGCTATTAAAAACATAATTATAGTTCAATAAACCACTAATGGAATAAAATAATGCCTCGTCAGAGGGCCGATGCTAAAATGACTACTAGAAAAAAATAACTAAAAAAAGCATTAATTACGAGCAAAACTCAATGTCTATTAAAAAAAAACAGAACCAAAACCAGACTTAAAAAACACATTAAACTATACTTCATTACAAAAATATGGGACCTGTCCTCAATCGACTGGGTAACAGGTCGACAAAAAAGAGCAAAAGGGTGCGAAGTTCAAAAATACGTTTATAATTCTAATAACGATTAATTTCAGTGATCATCATCATAAAATGTTAACTGAAATCACTAAATAAATTATTAAATTCTCCACAGGAAGCAACTGAGACCTATCATTATCCAATGTACGTCATGCAACTACAAAAAGAAGAAGAACTAAGAGCATTAGAAAAGTTCCATTGCGCAATATTTCAAAGCCAATGGGATCTACCATTAATGTTATAATTTAAAAAGAAAATCCTAATAAATTTAAAAAAATTCAAACATTTTATAAAATCTCGAAGTAGCAAAGAGGAGAAACAAATGGTTGAAATTAAAACGGGCATGAAGATTAAATTATACCTCACTGGAAACAGGTTGTCATCTGTCTTTACTGAGACTAAGCTACAAATCGACTGAGAAAAAATTGAAAATGGCGAGGCTCAGAAATCCGAATATTTTTTGAAAAAAAAATGTTTTCAAAAACCATTAAAGACATAAGGTTTCTACGAAAAGAGATGGATTAAATTAAAACACCTCAGGAAGCTCATTGGGCCTGTTATTAATGATACTAAGTCATGAAATTACAAAATAACAACAAGTACAGTCAAAGAAAAAAATTCGCCGACACCAGTGTTCAAGGCAATATATTTACAAGATGTTATCTGCAAGAACTGTAAATCATCAGTTGCTTCTCATCTAAACCTGAACGTGTTTTCCTTATAAAACGACTACGGAGAAATTACAACAAAAAGGAAAACAAAAATGAACAGTATAGAAATCTCAAAAAAAATTTTATGAAAAAAACTGTGGAAATCCAATTCCTTATACTATTCAGGAAAAAACGCCGCATATTTATTAAAATTTAAAGTAGATTTTGAAATAAAATAATTCAAAAAATTCTCGCGGAGACTATTAGGCTTGATATTTTTGTCAATTGGCATCCGCACTAATGAAATCTGTAACCTAATGCAAAATGACTTGCAAAACCACGCTTTATCGGTTTAATCAGTTTAATTGGATTTCGCTTTTCCGACCTTGAACGTAATCCCTATATCGTCTTGAAAAAAATCTAAACTTCAATCATTTAAAACAGCGACTGAGGAATTCAGAAGTCAAATGTGGAAAATAAGGCTTTTGAAAATCCGAAAAACGTAAAATAAACCATCATAAACATAAAATTGACGTAACCCGCAGCCATCTTCATAACACATTGAGAAATCAACTTCCCTATAGTATTCAGGACAAGAACCGCCGGATATTTAATAAAACGTAAAGTAAATTCTGAAATAAAATAGTTTGAAAAGCTGTCCAAGATTTGTGACAAAATCTCAGCAGATGTTGGGATTTCATTTGTATTGAATCAATTATAATAAACATTACAGACGAAACAGTAAAACCATACAAGTACAGAAAAAACTGAGGAAAGTGATACAGAACGGGAAAAATTTTCAAAGCCTCAAAGTTTCTTGTTCTTTCATAATTCTATACTATTAGCGACGTCCTAAAAATTTTTCTTCACAGACACGGTGAAATCATTGCCTTCACTCTGTGACTAACAACACGACAGCCGAAATGCTGAATAACAAAATAATTTCAGTAAATTCATTTCAGCAAAAAGGTCCATCAAACATTAAGTGTCCCTTCCTGGAAACAAAATCCATAGCAAGGTTCAAGGATAACAATTCTTTTCAACGCATACTTTGAACACTAAGCAAAAAACAGAGCCAAAACACTACCGGAATAGCTGCAAAATTGACCTACGGGTAGTAGATTACAAAAAAACATACAGAAATTAAATGAAAAAGTTATTGACGCCGCGTATAAATTTGCAAAAAAATTTTCAGCGGTAAATCAATAAGTCTTGTTCAAATTCACTCCGCAGAGAGTGAATTAGAGAGTGAAACGTCTTCAATAGAGACCTTAATTACACATGAGTCGCATTGGAAATGTTTTAAAAAGCAAAATGTAATTTGAGGTAAGTCGCGCTTAATCAAAATACACTCACGAAAAGGAGCAAAAAGCTCTAGGGAAAGAGTGAGAAATGACGTTGCGCGTGCAAATGCCGTTCGTAAGAGGAAGAAGTCATTAGTCATGTAATATAATGTAAGACAAAATGTAAAACGAAAAAAAAGAGCGTCAGAAAACGAAAAAACCACCAGCGCCCCAAAATAGCTCCGCTCAGCTCTGCATCTATAAGAGGATTAGGCAGAAAATTTCAAAAGTAGGGACAAAAATATTTAAAAAAATTCGGTCAAATTTGTTCATTAACTTGATCAATTTTCTTATCCAAAACAACTTTAAAATTTGCATCAACTAAATTATGAATCGGCCAAAAGCACCACAAAGGCTGATTGCACCAAAAAAATTTCGAAAAACTGTTAAATATTGAAGGAAAAAAATGGCGAAAAAGCATATAAAACAATAAATTAGAAAAACGTAGCTCATAAAGTATCCTAAGCGTAATAGACGCTAAAAAGAAGCGAACATTTTATCAAATTTACATTCAATTGTTTAAGCTGGAAAAGCAATCTGGTTGAAAACTTGAATTAAAACCAAAACATAAACCGACTGTCTTTGGACAAATTGCTCTCGAACAACAAGCGGGGCAATTTAATTCAAAGAGCAAAGTAGCAAAGTAAAACTTTCATGGATGCAAAAAATTCAGGCTAGGGAGGGATTCGAAGCCTCAACCTTCAGCGTTCTACACAGAATCATTTACCACGGCTATCAGGACCTTATGCTCTGTTAGCTTCCACTCGCTTTTGTTATAGCAACGCAGATTTCATTTCTAAACAAGAGCAAATTAGGTGAAGCAAAAAATGAAAAAAGGCCCCCAATACTCTAGAAAACGGTGAAGCAAAAATTTTGCAGAACTACAAACGTTTACAATAATTGCTTCAAAAATCGTTTGAGGGAAAATAAACAATCGATCTTAAAATGCTGCTCATGGAATAATTCTCGTTTAGCAAAAATTAACAAAAAAAACTACTCTTTCTCTCTCCTTTTGACATATTTATAGCAGATTGACCTAAACACTAGCTTTCACAAGCGTCAGTGACTTTTTCATCGTTTGACACCAAGGAGGCTCAGTAATGTTTGTTCGCACATAATGTTCCGACCCCGCTCATCCACATTATCGGCTCAATTGTCTACGAAAAGATGAAGGGGAAAACTTCAAAAATCAGTATTTTTCGAAAATAACTGGTGTATAAAAAACACAGCGTCCAACTCAAATCACTAGTAAAATTTTAAAAAAGGCACTTTAGAGGGCTGTGGAGAATTGCCATTAATAAGAATACGAGACAAGACAAACAAAATCAAATAACAACAACAAGCATTAATAAGATTCAAAAATCGATTTCTATTTGTAGAATTTTTTTTAAAAAAGACCACGAAGCGACAGAAAAAACCAAGACTAAAAATTAACTTGTTCATATTCATCCCTAGGAAAAATGAGAAACGTCCTTTATGAGGCTCAGCAACAAAGACAAAAAAACGACAAATGCGGCTAACTTAAAAATACGCTCATAATTTTTGAAAACAATTCGTTCCAAAGTAAGGAAAACTATTAGATATGAACCGAAATCCTTAAATACGTTTACAATACGACCATTCACAACTCCATTAGATAAGACATTGGGACCTGTCATTAAGATTTTTTTCATACGACTACAAAAAAACATTAAGAAAACAAAAACTCTACAAAAATTTGCAATAAAACGGTGATGAAGCCGTAATGACCATAGTTTTTTCTCTAAGGATAAGCAAGGTTTGGTTGCGCGTTTTTTGAACGTCAATAAAAAGATTTGTGACCACTCACTATTGAGACTAAAAAGCAGACAAAAAAGGGCAAAGTTTAAAGAACGTTCGTAATTTTCAAAAACAATTTAAAGGCCAAAAAAATCATTGAAATCAATTAAAATCAAAAAGTAGGTTTGTCTAAACGAGGCTGCCATTGATCAGAATGTCAAAAAACGTCAAATAGACAAAAAATCAAAATAATTTTAAAAGAACCAGTGTCGAAGCCGTTAAAACCAAAATAATTTCTTTACATTAGAAATGTTAAAGTTGGCCTTCATTCTATGCCAGCAACTTTATTTTTGACCTGTAATTAAGGAGATTAGGTAACAAAAAGACAAAGAACAGACGATGCAAAATTAAAAAAAAAACTTTCCTTAACACAAGAAATTTCAAAGTCACTAAAACAATCAGCAATAAATTAATATTATTTAACAGGTTCATTTATTCCTCCAACGGAAGCCCTTGAGACCTGTCTTTAATCAGAAAATGTCATACATAAAAAATAGCGTCAAATACTGACGAAAACTAAAAAAAACCAAAAAAAAAAATCGAAAAACTGATGTCATAGGCGTTGTAACCATAATCAAATCCTAGAAAACTTTAAACATGTTCAACTGCGGCTTTTTTGGCGCCAAAAATGTGACATGTGACCTGCAATTAACAAAAATAGGTAATTGACGAAGATAGACAAAAAACAACAAGACGCAAAGTCAAGAAATACTAATACTTGAAAATAATATTTTTCAAAAACATAAAAGCCATCAGCTATCAATTCAAATAATTAAATAGGTTCCTTAAATCCTCCAGCGGAAGACATTGAGATCTGTCATTAATGAAAAAATGTCAAATGTTGTTAAAAAATACCTCAAACAGAGACAATTCTAAAAAAAATTAAGTTCATTGGCAAAAAAATTTGCGTCGGAGCCGTTAACACCATAAATTCACTTAGTTTATTCAATTGCGCCTTCCTTCAATGCAAAAAATGTAACAACTGACCAGTAATTAATAAGACTGGGTAACAAAAAGAAAAACAATTGCACAAAATACATTAGCTAAGCAAAGAAGACAAACAATTATTTTCAAAGCCGTGAAAATTTATCACCGAAAAACCGTTGTCGAAGCTATTAAAACCATAATCATTTCAAACAAAAATAGTATCTCCAAACGCACCTGCCTTTGACGCTAACATGTGACATGCGACCTGTGATTAATCAGACTAGCAAACAAATAGACAAAAAGTACAGAAGCTGGAATATTTAAGAAAAAAAATCCTTCTAAATTCTTAAAATTATCTTTGAAGTCATGAAAACCATCAGCTAACAACTAAAATCACTAACTATGCTCATGTTTAAATGACCTCTATACCACGCCATGAACACACTTATTATTCAGAAATTCTCAGGCGACTACACGAAAAAGGCAATAGGAGACAAAAAAATTCCATTCTAGAAAACGGCGTCGAAGCAAAAATATCCATTCCTTTTATCCATTGCCAAAATTTGAACACGAAAAGAGTGCTAAGTCAACAATTTGATATGGTAAACAACCAAGAAAAAAAACCTGAAAATGGGCATATGTCAGGAAATCGAAAAATTTTGGGAAAGTAGTATCGAAGCAAGAAAACAATTTCTTGAAGCGTAAAGCCCCAATAGAGATCGATTTTTATTAGGCAGAAGATGCGTTCACTCTAGGACGAAACTAAAATACAAGTTGACCAAAATAAGGGACAAAATAGTGGCGAAATTCTAATCCATTGTTATTTTTGAAATCAAATGCTTTTAAAAGTCAAAACGACAATCAGCCTTCGACTAAAAAAAATTGAAAACATTACCTGGCACTTATTTTTGAACTCAGTTGTACCGTTCAATAGTGAGCCTTGATGTTCAGTTCTATAATAAAAATAAAAAAGCAATAAAATTTTTACAACCCGGAATACTTTTAGATTTTGGAAATAAACGATGAGACCAATACCAAACCTTTTACTACTGTTCTTTCATTAAGAACATGCAATAATTCCCAGTGAAATGAATACCAATAATTTGACAAAAAAGCTTAATTATAAGAGAGAAAAGATGCTGTTTTTATAATTAACGAGTTGTGTTAGCCAAAAAACCGGCCAAATTTCAAAGCCAGGAACCTTTCAAAGAAAACGGGAGAAGTAGATTAGCCCTCTCTTGAGATGAAGCAAACTGTTTCAGCATTTTTTAGGTGTTCACTTCCGGCAATCTTATGCAAATTTGACTAGAAAAGATTACATCTTGCAATTTTTTTTTGAAAAAAAGCTATATTTTTAAAAATATGTAGCAAAAATTTGAGCCAAAAAATTAGATGGTGTTGATGAAATTTTTCATCTAATTTTTTGGCTCAAATTTTTGCTACATGAAAAATTTCATCAACACCCTTCTATCTCTAGAAAACAAACCAACAACACTTTTAACAAATTATAGCAAAGCTGACAAAAAATATGGGCAAAAACTCCGATAAATATGAATAACATAGCTGGCAGTTTGCCAGAAAGTAGCCGCAATAGCTTCGTAAATCTCAAGTCTTGAAAAAACATAAATAAACATTCGTTTTTCATTGAAGGCTGATATGTTATATATTGATTAAAAATCTGTATAAGTTATTGCTGACTCTATTAACTGCTCTCTAATAACCTTCAGTTAGAGTGACACACACCCATTTGGCCTTATGTCTGTGAATTGAAATAAATAAAAGTCAATTTCAAAGTGAGGAAGTCATTTTTGTAAGTCAAGTGTCACCAAAAAATTAACAAAGCAAATGAACAAAAAAACTCGCTCCATAAAGAGTGAAAAACGACGTCACGGGCGCCCTTCAGTTGAAATTCCATAAACGAATGAACAAAAAGCAGATTTGAAGTGATTGTGACGTCATATGGTCGTAACAACGACGAAATAAAAAACATAGCAGGACAAGTCCTGACACACAATTCAAAGAATTGTCATTGACTAAATAGAAAAATAGACCAAGAACGGACTATGAATTGATTGGCAAAACCATTTAGAAAAAAATCCGATCCAAAAAATTGAAAAACATTAAAAAAACATAAACCGACAAATGTCGGAAGAATTGCTCTTGAACGACAGGCGAGGCAATTTAATTGAGGGGCTGTAGCCTAGATCAAATTATGGGTGCAAAAAATTTTTCCCCCGCCGGGATTCGAACCACTGCCCTCCCGATTCACAGCCACAACTACTAACCACTGCGCTACAGATCACATACCTCTATTTCTGCAACCGAATTTATATTAGCTTTACTTCAGAGCAATAGAGATCACTCAAATATGAAGAACGAAAGCGTGAAAAAGTCACTTGAGAAGTCAAAGAATGTTCTAGAAGAAAAGCGCAAAACTGTCAAGCGAAAAATTTGCATAAAAAAAGACACACGTTTACAATAATTGCTATGAACTGCGTTCAAGAGCAATTAATCAGTGAAATTGCCGCATGTGAACAAAACACCACTACCGAGAGACCGAATTTTTGTTCAAACACCATTTTCGCACTCTACTTTAAAATTACAGCGAAAAAAAATTCACGCCGCAAAACCACTCGCTTTTTCGCTCCATTTCCTGTTTCGGCGTGACCAAAATCACCACTCCAATTTGACTTCAAAAATCATGAAAATGTGTGAACAGATCTTGAAAAAAAGACAGCGCCCCAATACAATTCAAATTCTTTGAATTGTAAAATACCAAGAGAAGGCCAATAATAGCTCCAGCTATCGCTGTGCGTCTATCAAAAGCAATGGGAATCCGTCTATTATTCACAAAGCTTTAAACCTCGTTAACTCACTGAAAAAACAAAAATCGAAAAAAAACTATTCCATATTCTACGCTGTACGGGCTTTCTAATGATACTACTGACAGCTCTCTACGATAAATATATCGATTGATCAAAATTGACTGAACAAAAAAAACCCAGTTGAGTATTAGTTCCTCCCCCACTAAAGTGGACCGGAACAATAATTCAACCGATTTAAACGCACTTTAAGTCAAAAGCCATAACACCTTTTCGCGTCTTAACGACGGCGAACACCTAATTCATTTCATATTAGCTGACGTTGGCTAATAAGAAACTTAAACTTGGGATAATACAGATCATTGGCTTCCAGTTTAATTTCAAAAAATAGGATTGAGGAGCATATTTTTGGCTCTTTTCATTTGACTATCCTAGTTATAGTATCCAAGCGAACCAAAATAAACATCAACCGACTAAAGTCGTACAAAATTCTCGAACGTCAGGCGGGGCAATTTAATTTAGAGGGTGCTGTAGCAAAGAAAAACTTTTCCAAGACTAAGGCACTGACCAATCGGCGTTCAGGCCCTTATAATCTTAAACTGCAAATTTACAATCGCTTTCGTATTTCTTAATTACTTCATTTCTCATTAAGTGCAATTTAGGTAAAGCAAAAAACCAAGTCGTCAAGCGCGAAAAAGTCACTCAAGTGAAATCAAAAGAATGTTCTACAAGAAAACGGTCAAGTAGAAAAAGACACAAACGTTTACAATAATTGCTTCGAATATCGTTCGAGATGAAATTTTAAACAATTGAGTTCTGTTGGTATTAAATATCCGAATGAGAGCAGATCATTTTGCGACGTAATCGTAACAATTCTAACCTCTGGAACTTGTGGAAGTAAATTCAGATTGCAAACTGGCATCAATGCTTTCATAAAGCGTGCTGAAGCCTCGAACTTGAAGGGGTACTTGAATAAAAGCTTCTTTGTTCTCGAACGTCTCATTGCGATCTGTTAGACCTTGGGTCTCAATTTCACCATAAAATATTCCTTTGAGCTGGTGAAGCATCTGATCAGGTGAAAAGGAGAACTCAGATGAAGCGGTAGTGAGAGTTGATTGAGTGTCTTTGACGGAATAATCAGAAGCAGCAGGTTCCAGGGAGGCTTTGTAGATCTTCAAAGCTTCCTCCACCCATTCAAGGAGTTTGCTGGTGAACTCAGAAACGTCTTGCTGCGTGTTGCTGTACGCACTCCCTTCAAAAGCTCCTAAAGTTAAAAGTAACAAAATAGATCGACTAACATAGATTGACAAACCCCATTAAGTTCCGCCAAATTTGTCTGCTCGAATCTGGTCTGTCCCTTAACTGTTTATGGCCCCATATTACATTTCAAAAGTTATTGTATAACGCGTATGCAAAAACGCACGTGCAATTGAGGCACTAAAATTTTTAGCCTACTGCGCTTGGGTGGGGATTGTGATAACAATAGATCAATCTAATTTTCTCTGAAAATCTGAGCCATGAAATTTAGCCGCTAATCGTTACTGCAGCAGCCATCTAAAAAATCTAAATTCACATAAAAAGGTATAAGCGACATGATCGCAAATATATTGAAATTGCAATAAAGATCCACAGAAAAGAGGAACACAGCCGGCAGATTGCATGAAAAGAGCCGCCGTTGACGCGCTAGACGCACATTGGGAGATTGAAATAGAAAAAGAAAAAAGAAAAGCGATTGATATTGACAAAAATTTCCCAAGTTTTCTTAAGTTTTCCTAAATTGTTCTAATTCAGTGTAAAGTTTCAGTTAGATTCTAAACCTATACTTACTTCAGCTTCTAAACTGAAGGGTATTAAGCTTAAAACTAATATCAGCTAGCAATCGCTCTAATGAGCTTTGATAACCTAATGCACTATGACTTAATGAACGGGCTTTATCGGTTTATCCCGTTTCTTTTGATTTTGCTCTTTTGACATTGACCGTATTCACAACATTGCGTAATTCAATGCGTGAAAGAATTTAAAATCCATCCAGTTGAAACAGTGAGTGAAGTAAGCCAGAAGTCAAACGTTAAAATTGTGACTTATGTAAAACGAAAAAGGTGATCAAAAGGTGAAGCGAAATAAAAAAACATAGCAGGACAAGTCCTGACGTACAATTCAAAGAATTTTCATTGACTAAACAGAAAAAATAGACCTATAATGGACTATGACGGAATTGAGAAAACCATTTTTAAAAACAATCAGATAAAAAAAATAAGAAAAAAAAACAGAAAATCGATGTCAAAATGCCGCATGTGAACAAAAAAAACCACTAGCGAGAAATTAAAATTTAATTCAAACAAAAAATAGGCCTAGAATGAGCTGTGAATAGATTGGGAAAACCATTTAGAAAAAAACCTATCCAAATAATCAAAAAAACAGTAAAAATCAGAGTGAAATTGCCGCATGTGAACAAAAAACGAATACCGAGAAACCGAATTTTTGTTCAAACACCGTTTTCTCACTCTACTTTAAAATCAGAGCAAAAAAAATTCACGCCGCAAAACCACTCGCTTTTCCGCTCCATTTCCTGTTTCGGCGTGACCAAAATCACTACTCCAATTTGACTTCAAAAATCATGAAACTGTGTGAACAGATCTTAAAAAAAAAACAAGACAGCGCCCCAATACAATTCAAATTCTTTGAATTGTAAAAAACATAGCAGGACAAGTCTTGAAATAAAGTTCAAAAAATTTTCAATGACTAAACAAAAAAAACTAGACCTTGAACGGAATATGAGAGAATTGTGAAAACCATTTCTAAAAAAATCAGAAAAAAGTTTTAAAAAAACAAGAAATCAATGTCGAAATGCCACATGTGAACAAAAAACCAAAAACGAGAAATGTAAACTTAATTCAAACAACAAACTAGGCCTAGAATGAACTATGAATGAATTGAGAAAACAATTCAAACAAAAATAAAATAAAAAAACGGTAAAAATTAAGGTGAAATTGCCGCATGTGAACAAAAAAACACTACCGAGAAAGCGAATTTTTGTTCAAAAACCGCTTTCTCACTCTACTTTTAAAACATAGCTGGCAGATTGCCAGAAAATAGCCGCAATACAATTGTAGATCGGTAGTCTAAAAAAAAGTAAAAAAGACACCGAAAAAAGTCTTCATTGAAGGCTGATCTGTTATATTTTGATTAAAAATCTGTATAAGTTATTGCTGCTTCTATTAGCTGATCTCAAATAACCTTCAATTAGAGTGACATACACCCATTTGACCTTATCTCTTTGAATTAAAGTAAATAAAAGTCAATTTCAAAGTGAGGAAGTCATTTTTGAGAGTGAGGTAAGTCAAGTCTGACCAAAAATTTAACCATGCGAATGAACAAAAAAATTCATTCCACTAAGAGCAAAAAATGACATCACGCATGCTATTCAGTTGAAATTGCACGAACGAATGAACAAAAAGTGGCTGTGACGTCATTGGTCGTAACAAAAATCATGACGACGAAATAAAAAAAACGAAGAGAAGGCCAATAATAGCCCCAGAACGCCGCAAAACCATTCGCATTTTTCGCTCCTGAAAATTATGAAAATATGTGAACAGATCTTAAAACATAGCCGGAAGAATTCCGGAAACAACTCGAAGTGGCAATACACTTAAACGCCATCCAACTACTCATCAGAAAAAACGAACTTCAACTAATTTATTATTATCTTGAGACAAAACCATAAAACAAAAAAGTAGAAAAGAAAATCAAATCTGTTAAAATATGATTAAAAAATCTGATCAGATTTTGTCAAAAAGTTAAATCTCGAAATAACTATCTCTGTCAAAATAATTTGATCAAAGCAACAAGTACCTACTAAAACCAATTATGAGAATTTTAAAAAATACTTGCAGCCAACTCATGAAAAAATAAGCTACAAACAACTTGGACTAAAAAAACTGGAAAAAGTTTTAAAAAATTTAATATTACAAAACCACATGAATCAAAAGAAAAATTCCTTTCGGCCCATAGGGTATCCAGATGCTCGCAAAACAAGAGGCAAGCCATAACTTGTCTAAGAACCGAAAAAAAGAAAAACTGCCAAAAAAAAAATTGAGAATAGTTTGAATTTTTGCTATTTTTTGTCGAATTTCTCAACTAAAAATGCTTCAAATCCACAAAACTGTAGCCACTCGTTATCTTAAAATTGCTCAAGTAATAGGGGTCTTTTTAATACCCATTTGAGGCAGTAAAACAAAATAATCGTCAAAAAATCGCAAAAATTAGTCCAAAAATCAGCAAAATACATGAAAAACCTCCAAATTAGCCTAAAATTCAAATGAATTTCCAGAAACCTTCAAATCACTACCATCCTAAATATTAAAAAATTACAACCAAACCTCTTAGCCAAAAAAAGGAAAAGAACTTCAAAATGCCGCACGTGAACAAAAGATTTCGTTCGCTTACAATTTTCGTTTCACACTTCAAATTCTCGCTCTCTAGAAAACAGCGAAATGAACAAAAAATTACTCTCTTTTCGCTACACTCTTCATTTTGGTCCAGCAACAAAATCACTCCAAATTTTTTCACGTGTTTCATTTCCTGCTTCGAAATTCACTCCAATAAAATTGATTAAAAAAGGACTTCTCCAATACTCCTCTTCGAGTCGTAAAAAGACAGTGCCCCAAAACAATTCAAATCCTTTGAATTGTAAAAAAGAAGAGCGCCTAAATAATAGCCATTTGAGAGGCTGACGGCGGCTATGAATAACAACAGAGTATGGTTTGTTGAATTAAAAATCGGCAATTCGGAATCAGAGTTTTTGAAAAATGATTCTATTGATTTACCTCTGTTGAAAGTTCCCAGAGAAAAAAATCAGATTCTGATTACAATGTCTTGTTTGCATAACGGACCTTAAAGTTATGTGGGGTTAGCATTCTAACTGCGTGGCTCTTATATGTTTTTCCAGCTAGTACAGAACCTTTAAAATCACAAAAATTGTTTTTAAATTCTATTTTTGTTAATCCACAGGCAAAATAACTCAAAAGCTGCTAATTTAGAGTACTACTAGCTGGTGATATTTTTGTAGCAAAATATATTACCTCTGAACGTTAAATAGTTTAATTCATAGCTTTTCAATTATTGTATAGCTTCATACGTATTGACCATCAACACAAACGCTGATGCATCATTTCAAAAGCTACCATATCTATGTGAATTGCAACGCAAGCAAACGTTCGAAAGCCGGACTGGCTTCAAATAAGCCATGTGAGGAGGGAGACGTGCGTCAGACGACTTCTTGAATTTACAGTAGTTCATCTATTTTTTTAGTATTTTGTTACCAATAAACAATATCCACGAAGGCTCTCAGTAATCAAGGCAATTGGAATGACTATAAAGAGGCGTATGTGGGAGCTTGTGACAACTAAATTTTACATTTACTTTGGCCCCCATGGGGTTAAAACGAAACAATAATTCCTTAAGTCTCGCGGTTTTCAGTCAATCTTCAATCTTTGGCACTTGGCCAACCAAAGAGAAAACGTTTATCGAAAAAGAACCAAATTTTAGGTATACTTTTAAGAATAAAATGAGAAAAAAATGGATACCAAATTTGTAGGCAAACCAAAATAAGGTACTATAGACTTTACGACGTAATATTGTTCCAAAAGATATTTATCCAGGCTCAGCAGGCGCCTTTGATATTAAATGAGCTACTATTACTACTACTACTACAGAACATTCTCTCACTAAAACAGAACTTGGATGTGTTCTTAGGAACTTTAGAAAAAAAAACCACAATCCGAGATTATTGTTTCGACCCACTTGTGGGGGATGAACTATGTACTCAAATGGGTTCTTTTTTGTTCAGACAATTTTGGCCGATCGATATATTCTTCGTAGAGTCGAGACTGGTACCATTAGAATTAAAAAGATTTTCTTTTGATTTTCAATTTTTACAGCGAGTTATCGAGGTTTAAACTTTTGAGGAAAGTCGGGTGAACTCCGTTGTTTTTATTCACATTTTTCGTAATGTTTAACCAAGCATCTTTGAAAACTACAAAAAAGATAGCTAATTGAGAGGTCTTATATCTTATCCAATGAAAATCAAATAAAGTGCAGGTTGATTTCTTTAGATCGGGTTTTTATCGGATTCCTTTTTCATTTTGCTATTTTCTGTATTTTAAATAAAGTAATCGAGTTTTGGTCGTAAATAATGTCGTACTCTCATTGATGGCAAGTCTCATCGGCTCTCTAATCCAGCAATATTTTTTTCACTTAAATGTTGAAAGATATGTGAGTTTTTAAAACTTTTCTTTCTCTTCCTTATTTGGTAGACTATTAAATCAAAACGTGGATGGGCGCGGTCGGAACATTATGTTCAAGCGCACATCACCGAGCCGCCTTATTTGCTTAAGTAAAACTTGGCCGAATCAAGATGTTGAACGAGGCTTACAAAAACTTGTAGCTTTCAATTCGTTTCGCTATACCAACAGAAAAAAGAGGGGGTGTTGCAAATTAATGCAGTACTAGGCTAAATGAAGAATTATTTTCTGAGAGAAAGGAGGATAGACTACAAATTCAAACAACAAAAATAACCACAGAGAATAAGAAAAACTTATTTTTCTCTCGCTGCTCTATAAAGGAGACCAATTAACTAAGTCAGAAAATCTTTAGAGCATTTAGAGCAATAATTGGCAGAGCTTGACATAAAGCCCAAAATTGAAATCTTTAATATGTAGGGATTATATTAATATAATGGCTAATAACGATGATAGTGAATGACTGACTCGATTATTCATGTTTTGATCTTCAATTATGAAATGGAAGGAACTACCAGAACCACAACCAATTTAAACTTCCTACATTGACTTCACTTTCAAAATTTAAATAAAACAAAGGTTGAGGCACTAGAAATTAGTGAGGAAAAATTGAAAAATAAAAAAAAATAGGTTTGTAAAAACTTTAGGCAGGGAGGATAAATCTCTATAATATAATCAAAAGTGAAATTGCTACAGTAATTAAAAATTTTAAAAATAAATAATGTTTTTTTAATGTACACGCCATCCTAAAAAAGAAGTAGAGAAGTTTTTGAACACTAACTGTTCTGAAATCCAGCCATCCTGCGAACTGATTGCAAAGCTGGCAAATCAGTGTTCAGCTCCCAAAAATTTCCTGAAATTTTAAAACAAGTAAAGTAATACCTATAAACAAAACTGGAAAAGATTATCTGAATAACTATTGTCCCATTTTCATTAAACAAGCTCTCAGAAAAAAATTTACAAGTTTCCTTTTTGCGGAACTGACCATTTTCTAAGTAAAAAAAAACCTAATAAATTTAGCTTTATGAACACAAGAAGTACAATTGACGCAAGTTTATCAGTTACCAGTAGCATCTATAACAAATGCGTTCGTTTTTCAAGAGCAACCAGTTATACCACGTTTATAAGATATACATTCAACATATTTATCAATATGGAACATTAATTTACGGGACTGCAAACAAATCAATTCTAATCAAGATAGAAAAACAAAACTGATAAATCGGAGTACCCTCAAGCTTACAAAGTATGAAAGCCTGTCTAAGATAACGAAAAAAAAATTAATATCTACATTAGAGAACTACATATGACTTGTTCAAGCTAATGACAGAACTTTGAGACACGAATCGAAGTACAGGATGCTAATAACCTCATTAAAAAAAGAATAAAAAGTTGCTAAACAGCAGACTGAAATTCTTGAAAAACAGGGGAAAAGTAAAACCAAATAACAGTTGGCCGCTCAGCATACAAAAAACGGAGCATTTAATTGAACGAGAAAATTTTTTTTCAAAGTAACAATTGCATGAATTCTTGGTGTTAACTCTGCAAAACTACTGGTTCTTCCGTACACTACATATAACATAATCACAGATATTGATTTTTTTTACATGAATCGACTAGAATTAAGAGCAGCTGAAGTACGCGCGAGATGTCGGACTTCTGTTCACGGACACGCCTCTCAAGCGCTGTGGGACCATATCCGAAAACAAAAGGCCTCGTTGCGAGCCCCCTTGACTATTACCATTGAGAATTAGAAGTTCGCGTGCAATTAGGTCATTTTTCGTCCATTCCTTATAAAATTTAAGTGTTTTTACTATCGTCCCGTTCAAACCGTCCTGCTATGCTTTAGGTTCCACCATTCAGCTAGATTTGCATAATTTAAGTTAAATAACAACAAATACAAAGACAGTTAAATACATAGCCGACAGATTGCCGGAAAATAGCCGCGATAGACGCTCGTGGCCTTCCAGGAATTGAAACACCTAAAGAAATAAGATAGACAGATCGACCACCAGTCCTTCAATAGACCACTAGACTTTTCGGGTTAGCTTCGGACTGTCAATTTTTGACACATACGTTCTATAAGGAAAACGCCCTTAAAGAGCTATTTCAAAATTGATATTCGAAATCAAAAACTCAAGACTAATAATCACAAATTAGGGCATATAAGATTGGCACAACTTAGATGCACACTATTAACTAGTAAATCTTCATTAAAAATTAAAGTTCCATAAGTGATTTCAGAAGTCAATTTTTTGAGTGAAGTAAGTCACGCAATTGACCTAAAAGCAGAAACAACGTCACGTACACAAATTTTAACTGCAAAGCAATAGAAGTCACTGAAGTCAATTCCAAGAAGTCAGGTCGTAAGAATCATCGATGGAGACGAATTAAAAAAACATAGCAGGAAAAGTCCTGACGTACAATTCAAAGAATTTTCATTGACTAAACAAAAAAAACTAGACCTAGAATGGAATATCAGTGAATTGAAAAGTGAACCATTTAAAAAAATCAGATAAAAAAAACAAAAAAAGCAAAAAATCAATGTCAAAATGCCGCATGTGAACAAAAAAAAACTACTGTCGAGAAATTAAAATTTAATTCAAACAAAAAACTAGGCCTAGAAAGAGCTGTAAATGGATTGGGAAAACCATTTAGAAAAAAATCCGATCCAAAAAATCGAAAAAACCGTAAAAATCAGAGTGAAATTGCCGCATGTGAACAAAAAATCACTACCGAGAAACCGAATTTTTGTTCAAACACCGTTTTCTCACTCTACTTTAAAATTAGAGCGAAAAAAATTCACGCCGCAAAACCACTCGCTTTTTCGCTCCACTTCCTGTTTCGGCGTGACCAAAATCACTACTCCAATTTGACTTCAAAAATCATGAAAATGTGTGAACAGATCTTAAAAAAAACATAGCTGGCAGATTGCTAGAAAATAGCCGCAATAGATTCGTAGATCGGCAGTCTAAAAAAACAGTAAAAAAGACAGACCAAAAAAATTCGTCTTTTCATTGAAGGCTGATCTGTTATATTTTGATTAAAAATCTGCATAAGTTATTGCTGCCTCTATTAGCTGATCTCAAATAACCTTCATTTAGAGTGACACACACCCATTTGACCTTATCTCTTTGAATTAAAGTAAATAAAAGTCAATTTCAAAGTGAGGAAGTCATTTTTGAGAGTGAGCTAAGTCAAGTGTGACCAAAAATTTAATCACGCGCATGAACAAAAAACTCGCTCCACTAAGAGCGAAAAATGACGTCACACATGCAATTCAGTTGAAATTGCATGAACGAATGAACAAAAAGTAGCTGTGACGTCATATGGGCCCCAGCTATCGCTGTGCGGCTATTAAAAAAGACAGCGCACCAATACAATTCAAATTCTTTGAATTGTAAAAAAACCACGATGTCCCCAATAATAGCCGCTATCGCTTCGCGGCTATTAAAAATAATAAATTATCTAGAAAAACGAACAAATTATCTACCTTTAAATATGTCGACAGACTTTCTCGGGTTGACGTACTTCCTGGTACTTCCAATGAGATATGCAAACAGGATGCGGAGCTCTTTCATAAACTGGAAGTACTTTTTGGCGCTGTCAGAGGGTGCTGCATTAAGAGGTGGGTTAAAATTTAGCACCAAATTTCTAAAAGCACTGATATTAAATAGGGATTGAATGACTGAGCTGAACCAACAAGTGTTTCCAATATTCTGAAGACCTAGTGGCCAGTCATCAGCGCCCCTTTTACGCTCATTTGGATCCCCGTCAAATGCGTACATATTATTATCTCCATACTTGCTGGCTCGCAAACTCTCTTCTAAAGCTTTATTCATGTCTGTATCCTCGTTTGAGAAGGTGATATCACCCCACGTCACCTTTTTACCGCTCTCGTTGTGCTCGTTAGCCCTTTCTTGTGTACTTGACTGTTCCAAGCTGAGTGCGATTGCCTTTTGTAGGTCACTGTCTTCCTTGCCTATGTTGTCCATAATTGAATGATTTCCCTTAAACAGGCAAAGTTTGGAAATTAAGATTGCACATCGAGTTCCAATCAAGATATTTTTCATCCAAGAGCCAAGGTCAGTAACTGCCAATTCTGCAAAAGCAATAAATACTTCATTGAGTTGCTAGCACTCACATAACTCTTATACAATCTAAATCTTAAACTTACTGCTTTTCATTCTATCCATTTGTGTGGACTTGCTATCAAAAAATTTTATGATTTTATGCATACGGTCACATCACGCCATTAGCTGGGATTCTCTTGCTTGTCGAGAAGAGAAAATATTTTGATATGGCTCATCAAAATTTTGTCCTCAAAAATAATACGGTGAGATTTCTGAGCTTCTTTGAATACTTTGTTAATAGAAAGTTCTACCACATAATTAATAGCAAGTACTACTTATTAATAGAAAGTTCATTAAAAGCGACAAGTTTGGTTGAAAAAAAATAAGAAGAGTTGTCCACAACGACCTGTCTTTCGTCTACTTTACACTCAATAATTACTTTGATTCTACTCGCAGTTTCTATCTATAACAGACAAGTCCTTCTCTTAGCGATGACGCAAAAATTATTTTAAATAACCGGAATTGAAATTTCGTTGGAGACATCGCAAATTTCTCAGAAAGAATCAATTCCATAACCGAATACCATCGGATCAATTGCGCAATATTTGAGAACAATTGAATGGGAGAGTTAACTTGAAAATTAATGGGGTGCTTTCTGTTATTCAACATAACAGATAGAAAACATGGCCAAAACCTAAAAGAGAGATGCCGGACAATAATTCAGAGTAAACTAGCAGGCCCGTCAGCCATAATGAAAGACCAATTCACAACACTACCTTGAAAACAATTTATCCAAAGCAAACTGCATATTGCTCTAGAGAAGTGCCCTAATATCTAGATTGAAATCAGAGCAGAACCCGAAAAGTGTTCAAATAGAGGAAAACTTGCACAAAAAAGATGTTAAGCTGAGGAGTTAATCGGTGGAGAACATACAAAAAACTCCTTTTCACAAAGCAATTGGATTATTTATAGGGCAAACACTTACAAATGTTTCTTTACAAGTGAGTCAGCTCTATATATCGCAACAAAATAGTTTTTTTAAAACAAGATAGCCATTAGCAAACTCTAACGTGCAGAGCTAATCAGTTTTATAGTATTTTGGGCTTATCAGCGGTCGGACATGAGCTCCGCAAAATTGTTACTCGTAGCTTCAGAAACGATCCAACCCAAATTGAAGTTTAAAACACAAAAGGAAGAAAGAAAATAGCTGACAGATGCCCAGGAGAAAAATCTATGATAGCTTCCTAGACCTGCAGTCTCAAGAAAGGAATGAATGGAAAGACCAAAGGAGAAACGTCAGTGTTTCGTTAATAAAATTGCTCATATTTCGAAGTTCTAATTAAAGGAGGGTGTCTTTTATAAGCTACACTCAAAACAACCCTTAACTGGAGTGACATTTCCTCAGTTGACCTTATTTCCTTCAAGTTAAAAATGTGCAGAGAAATCAACCATTTAAGAAATCAACAATCGACTTGAGAAAATTTATTTTGAAAACTAAGTAAGCTACCTTGGACCAAAGATTAAATCACGCGAATGAAAAATTTACTAAAAAATGTGACCAATAACGCAAGCACGCAATTTAATCAAAATTGAACAATTACATGAGCAAAAAGCAGATTCTAAGTGAGCATGACTTCAAATGATTGTAACAAAAATATTGACGACGAAATAAAGAGAAACTAAGAAAAGGCCAATAGCTCCGCTCAGCTATAGCAAGCGAACCAATAAGCGAGATAGGGACAGAAAAAGTAGAGGGAAAGAAGTGAACGAAGTCCAACAGAAGAGAAGAACAGAATCATTGAAAAAGAGCAACAGATTCAGAATAGCACAGTAGAAGGAATAGAAGGAGCAAAAATTGAAATTTTGAGATAAAAACGGAATATTTAAAAGAGATAAAAACAAAGAGGGAAGAAAGACAGAGCGAGAGAAAGAGACGCACAAAAGTGGACAAGCAAAAACAAGGCATGAGACAAATGATCGGG